>NC_064876.1:5644169-5744169 GCF_943734665.1 Anopheles aquasalis | reverse complement strand
GGAACACCCATCATCGCTCAGTATCCAGCGTGCAAATAAAAGGGGCAGCAAGCAACGCACCGCCACGCAATCACCGATGCGCACCTCCTCGGAATTCGGTGAATGGTGATTTGCGCCTGCAGGTATACTCTACGCATTGCATTGCGCCCCGAATACGGCCAGCGACATTATGAGCAGCCATTTTATGGCTCTACGTGTGGGACAGAGGGGAGGGGGTGAAGATGTGTGCCTCAGTGTGTCTGTCGCGTGTGTGCTTGTGTGTGATGCTGGAATTTCGTACGTTACCACGTCAATCACGGCACCACAGCAGCAGCAGAACCGATACGCGCGCGCGGGGCATAATGAAAAACAGCCACATGACGCGACGGCGGAGGGGTGTGGTTTGATGAGGAGCGAGCTGCTGAAAGGGCGCCTAAATACGGCTCCGAACTCACAAGCTCGGACGTATGTTTTAGGATTCGCGCGCAGCGAAGGATGTGTATGTGTGCGCTCTGCGGGAAAGGGAAAACTTTTCTCCGAACGGCCCCGCACACGCCGCTGTATGGGTTGCCCCCGGAGGGGGGGTCGGACGGGATGGGGTGATGGGGAGGGGGGGGAGTATATCAACCACAAAAGCGCTCGCAGCGCCGCTCCCGTGCTGGTAGAGAAGAAGAAGAAGAAGAAGAAGGGCCAAAATCTGTGACCGTAGGGGCGAGGCGGTAGGGTGGCTGATTTTGACGCCAGATTATAACGCCACTTCGACACCCGCCCCGCCCATCCCGCCCATTCTCACCATATCGTCACCGTCGTCGTCGTCGTCATCTCCACCACCATCACGCGTAATGTGTCGATGTGTCGCCCTCGCTCCCTCCCTCCACACGCCTAAAATCATCCCTTGTGCGACTCAAGAAGTCACTCAAACTCCGTCTCGAACCACCGCCTCGTCTCGCCTGTTGTTGGAGGCTCGAGACCACAGCACAGCACAGCACAGACGACGACTCCTTAAACAACCGCACCCGCACCCCCACCCCCCCATTCCCAAACACGCACACACGCGCAAATTAGCACATCCCCTAGCAGCCACGGCGAAGGAGCGTGCAAGCGTTCGCTTGCGTTCCACTCGCCCCAAAAACCATGCGGCTTCTCTCGCTCTCCTGCTACCTGCTAGTCTCGCTTCGCTTGCATGCGTGCGTACGTATTCGTTGCCCTTGCCACTTCGTCGATCTTCGGGGGCACAGGCAGTCAGCCCAGCCCAGCGCAGCCCAGCCAAGGCACCGGGCACCGTAATGATACCGAGAGGAATAAAATATTCATGATTTATGTGTATCAACCAGTTAATTTAGTGGCCCCATCTCGCACCGGAAGATGGAGTAGCACTTGCTTCATCTTGATGCTGCTTCTGCTATTAGACACCGGTTGCTGTTGCTGCTGTTGCTGCTGCTGCTGTTGCCGGGTTTTGCGGAATGGAAATGGCAGTTGTGCAAGGCAGCACAACCGTACGGTACTACTCACGGGGCGACCGGGGGAGCTGTTAGGAGCTCGCGGGAACGCGAAACGCAAGCCACGAAGGATGCGGTTTCATTCCCGCTCCCAGCCCATTTCACCCCCTTCCCCACCGGAATTGGGGGGAAGCCATCGTGAAAGGGGTTGTGACGGGGCGGGTCTGGGGGCCCTTCTGGGGTTTGGTTGCTGTGTTTGTTGAGCTGCCAGGCAGGCAGGCAGGCAGTCAGGCAGGGGGAGGGAAAGCGGTTTCTTTTCCAAGAACCACGCATACCGAAATACACACATACGCTCACACATGGTACGACCGATGGATCCTGGGATTTTTGGTGACTTCCGCGACATCGTCTTCCAAATCATGCGAACAGCAGCAGTAGCAGCGGTAGAAGCTGGTGATAATGCAATGAATCCGCAACAAGCAACAACTAGTCTCCGAGCGGAAGTGGTTTGGGAGGGAAAGGAGGGTGGTGGCAGGGCCGTCTTTATCCTCCGGGGGGACCCTGGCCACGCTGTGATAACGGGCCCCTCTTCTTTTTTTTTTTACAAGTGCAGCGCGATCCTTTCGGGTAGTTCGAGGTTTTTACACATTCGTCAAAACCCCATTCAAACGCTTTTTCGTCCCCTTCGATTAGTCACTTGCGAAATCGTTTAAAGTGGATGTGCAGGACGTTAAACGTCCCTTCGAGCATCTACACGAATTCCTTCGCGAATGCACCGGTTGGCTGGTTGTTCTATGCAATTGCTCTTCCCTCCGCCACTCGTCAACTAAATTTCATAATCGTATGAATGATGAACATATTTACAGTCTCAAATGTTGGGTTTCTTATTGCCGAAATAGTCAAGCAATGGATTTTTATTGCCTGCTATTGATTCCACTCTTTTACCATTTAGAATATTTTACAGTGAACCGAAAAGGTGCCAATCACTTAGTGCTAGGTGGGAACTACATGTTTTTTTATTTTAAACTAGGAACTACATGTTGGATGTATCTTGCTTAGATCTCTCGGTGTTTCTGACAAGTCAATACAAACTCGTGTTTCTTTACGTCGTCGTAATAGAACAGAACACCTGTTTTGTTGACAAATTCTGGTAATTAGTGGTCAATCGCTAGTTTCAAATGGCTCTAATAAGAGTAAAGATCTTAATTTAGTGTTTGGATGTATGAAAACAGCTCTTTTAGAGTGCTTCTTAACGGCAGCGAAAATTGAGAATTGAGAATATCAAATCCACATACATTTTTTGACATTTGGCATTCTCAATTCTCTATTCTCGGCTCACTCTCGGGAAACTCTCGCGGAAATTCGCGCAGCTACAGGACCTCCAAATGCACTATAGAAGCTGCTGAACAGGTGATACACCGTTACAATATCGAACTTTTTATAAGCAAGAGATTGACAGGGCAGTTTCTAATTCATTTAATTTTACTCCATTCTTTCACCCTCCGCGTTCCCTTATGCCTCGCAATTTAAAGCAGGTTGATGGTAGGGTTAAAGCAATAGCTCGTTGTTGGTCTTTCTATAGCAATTTAATCCCAATTTGATCAAAAAAAAAACAAAGAAAGAGAGAGAGAGAGAGAAATAGAAAGAAGAGAGCAGTACATCTACCGCAACTTATGAAAGAGGTGGCAAAATCAACTTCATTGTATACTCTGCACAATTTGCGTGTCTATTTCTCTAAGCAGGATTGGAAAAGTCTGAATGCAAAGTGTGAAGACACAAATCATTGCATTACCAGCATGCATGGCTTTTCCGCCAAATGAAAGCAGAAACTACCAAGTGTGTTCTCGGGAATGATGACCTTGGAAGTGGAGAGCATTGCTTTCCATTTAGCAACAAGATTTCAATTGCCATCGGTATTTAACACATGGTATCGAATCCAGCGTGACCATTTCGTAGTGGTTTTAACGAAGACAACATTGGCGAATCGCACAATTGAGGGATTTTTTGCGAGTCAACTGTGGACTGGCTGCTCTTTATGATCATAACTCATCAATGTCAATTAATTATTGGTATGAGAAAGGAGAAAGAGAGGGCAGAGAGAGAGAGAGGGTAATTATTGGTTTGGTATCGTGTTGAAAATGACCATTTTTGTTCCAAAAAATGACGAAATGCGGGAAGCATTAATCTTTTGCTTCCATTTGAAGAAAACTGCTCCCATGCTTCCCATCGAATGCTTGAAAATAAATCAAAATCGCATTAAATAATAAAAAAAAAATCATGGTTAGTGCTGGGCAATGACCAACATCAAGTGCAAACTGTTTAGTGCATGTTTAGTGGGACCAGACAGGGCACGTGTTCCACGAGCAGCTAAAACCTGATGAAACAGTTAACAAAGCTCAATACCGACAACAAATAATAAATCGATCATTGATCGAGAAACGACCGAAATGGACGTCATGACATGGGAAGGTAAATTTACAACTTAACAATGCTCCAGCACATCGAGTAAAACCTGTTCCGGATATTGCAAAGGAGCTTGGTTGGGAGCTGCTATCCCCCCCCCCCCCCCCGCAGTATTCACTAGACTTGGAACTTTCTGATTATCATTTATTTTCATCCATTACACACGCGCGGGCTGAGCAGCACCCCAGGTCCTATGAGGAGGTGAAAATTTGAATCTCTGACTGGTTTTGGTCACCAGATCAACAAGTTTTTGACTACCCCGCCACAAACTAACTGAAAGATAGATGAAATGTGTCTCCAACAATAGACAGTAGTTTGAATCAGATATGATTTGCCGTTTCATTAAAAAAAAAAGTTGTTTTAATGTTCACCCAAAACGGCTCATATCAAATTGGTACACCTGGTAGATGCATGCTATCCTAGGAAGACCGTTCAACAGACTCCAGAACGGTAGCCTAGGGTACCCAAGAAGAAGAAGCAAACGAAAAAGGAAGAAAAATGCGAATAATAATAATATTAATAATAATTTAACTATTATAAGTATCTAGAAGGATAAAAAAATAAAAAGAAGAAAACGAAGAAGAACCAATCAGGTCTCCGGTTCGCTTCGCTCGCTCGCTTGCTTGCTTGCGGGCTCACTGTTGTAGCGTAGTGCGGTACACACTTTCCCTACGGTGTCGCTTGACGGTGACCGTGCACCCATGACTACGACCGGAATTGGATATTCTCTCCACCCGAGTGAAAACCAGGAGTGGCGCGAAAGAGAGAGACGTGATGGGGGGGTGGGCAGGGTTCCTTAATGAGAGAAATCTAGGACGCGGTCCAGGAACCTTGCCCAACCCTCCCCCCCTCCAAGGGAAGATGGTCTTTGAAGCTGCGATGCGCTAATGGTGGGCGTTCGCCTGAAATTGTCGTTTCGGCTTCATGCCCCCCCTTTGCCACGGAGGGGCACTGTTTACGATTTGCCCGTCGCCACGGCACCCTGTAGCGTCGTGCAATTCCAGGCCAGTTGTAAAATCATATCACTGGCGTTGCGAAAAAAAAAAAACCCGGGGACCCTAGGGGGACCCTGGGGTGGGGATGTGGGCCACGGACAACAATGAAAATGACCGAGCCCACCGAGTTGTTGCACCAAGGGGGGTGGGGGGGGGGGGGGGCATTCATGCTAATGGTAGGCAGATGCTGAAGCAACAGAAGAGGAAGAAGAAGAAGATGAGGAAGAAGAACAAGGTAGAGGCTCGGTGTTGAGCCCCGAGAGCTGTTGAGACTAATGAGAAGTGACGTGTGAAGATGCGATTGCATAACCGTCGTACGCGATGGATGCCAGGCAGATCTTGGGTCACAGAATTGCTGCTGCTGCTGCTGCAGGTCTCTTCAGTTTAAGTAGACAGCTGCCATCGACACACTGGTCTCTCTCTCTCTCTCTCTCTCTCTCGCTCTACGGCTTGAGGCTGACGATGGAGCCTCGGGGCCTCCAGGGAGTCATTATCGAGGCCGCAGCCCTAGCGCACTGCACAAGCACCACAAGGTGACAAGTTGCGTGACGTGGCGTGGCCCGTTGTCCACGTTCGCCACGTGCGTGCCCGAGCAGATCGCCATTGATGCGTCCATGATCACCTTGGGAGCCGCCATTTGCCACTCGAACGCATCGCTTTTCCGGTTTTCAGTTCGCACACAAACCACACTCACTGTGCCGTGGTGTTTGTGCGTGCGTGTGAATCGTGTGGAGATGCTGGGCGGGCATGCAATGGGGAGATTAGCTGTTTTTCCTTACATCGGCTCGCCACCATTTAGCACTGGCCAGAGGAGCCCGGTAACATATCACCATTCATTCATTCATTCATTCACTCTCGCTCTCTCTCCCTCTCTCTCTCTCTCTCTCTCTCTCTCCCATACACTCATAACTGGCGGCATTAACTAATTATGTGCTTACGAATGGAGCGAGTGGAGAACATTTTTCTTCGCCTCATCACTCCATCTTCCATTCACCCTTCTCTCGACGGGCGTCGTCGGGCTGTGTCCGGCCCCTTGTCTCCATGTGTGTCTCTGTGTGTGTGTGTGCGTGTTTGTATGTGCCCGGACACCGCTCAATCTCGCTGAAAGTGTACGTACGTGAACGGGCATAATTGTAGGCCATTTCGGGGCCTGTCTATTTGCTTTACTATTTCCGTTTCGAATTTCCTCCAGCAAGCAAGCACCAATTCCACACTCTCGATCCGGCACCTTCCACCCTACCGGGCCCATCTACCACCCACTCACCGTTACCAGCGATTAACGGGGGAGGGTGCTGGGGTGGTACGGGCAACCTGGCGCCTCCATTTGGCGGGACTTTTTTGTGTTGTTTGTCTTCGCTCGCTCCCTGCTCGCTCGTCGCTGGCGGGACAGAGACAGCGAGTGATAGAGACGAAGAGAGAGAGAGAGAGAGAGAGACGGAGAAAGAGAGAGAGAGGAAGAGATGGACAAAATATTCATTGCACGTGGCATCACGGTGGGTTTCTGGCTCTGGTGTGCTCTTGTGTTCGGCCAGGCGGTGCTGGTTTGAACAGCAAGGATAAGCACCCTCCCCAAGCGGGTGATCCCCGAAGGGGGGGCAGGGGAAAAGTTGCGTTTTCGCCGATTATTCACACTGCCACGCGCGCTTCCACGCTCCCGCTGATCGGCTAGATCCGTTTCACGGGTTCACACCCTGCACGGAACAAACAGTGCTCTCCGGCACGGCTACCGAGCAAGCCAGGTGTCCACGGAAGGAGTGAAGGAAGCGGGCGTGGAATTCGTGAGTTAGGAAGAAAGAAAGAGAGAGAGGGAGCGGGGGTGGGGGGGGGGTGCTCACCGGCTGATTAAGGGTAGTTCCGGGGCGTACTTTCGGAATGTACTGTGATGCCACCCGGGAGGTGGGAGGTAGTGGTTTGTATCGGGGGGGAGTGGGGGAGGGTGGTATTCACGACTTTATCGGAGATACCGCCGAGTACTGACGTCACCCACCAAGGGTCAGCACGGGATTGCGGATTGCACCCCCACCCCCCCAAAACAGCCACCCCTCTTTTCGCGCAATTTTCTGCTCCACTAAGCGCCACGTAAGGTGCTGCTCTAGTCCTGGGTCCTTGAAACCGTCCGAAAATGTTCACCACCCCCCCCCCCCCCCGCCCTCCCTTCTTGGTCCACCGAGAAACAACCCCCCAAACGGAAACCGGATCCGAATCAGAGATCATTGCGAAGGGAAGGGAGGGTTGTGAAGTGTCTGCTTCTGTGACGACGATCCGGCGTACTGCAGGACCCGCGTCTTCTTCTTCGTCTTGTTTTTCTTTGTCATGCCAGCTTTGACCGCGCTGGATATGGATGGATGGATGATGATGGGTCATGGAAGATGCCGATGAGTTATGGGTGAAGCATTAACACCATCGTACTGCCATACTTACTGATTCCTCTTTCTCTCTCCTCTCTCCCTCCCATTTTTTTGGTGGCATTTGCTGCTTTATTCGCAGTTTCTTGCGTTCTAAACACTGCACCGCAATTTAATCTCTCTCTCTCTCTCTCCTTGCCTCTCCTTCAAATTTCACAAAACAAAATTTTTGTATCAACAATTCAAAACGCTGGACCATTTCCAGCAGTGGACCATAGTCCACTGAGTCCTGTTTTGGGCCGCTGAGCCGCCGCACAGAGGGGTATTTGAGCCTAAACCTGGCCAAACACCTCAAAATGCTGTTATTCGTTGTAAATATGATTGCTATTCGATGTACAACTGAAAAAGTAATGCACTGACAAATCCAACACATATGAGCACGAAAACGTTTTGTTTTTGTCATGGATCTGCTCTTCTCTCACTTCTCTAATATCTGCAATTTCCCTTGGGGGTCGCCCATTTATAGCGTTTCCCCTACCCCAAAAAAAATGAAATTCACTCTAGATTGCAACCATTTATCATCATTTAACAACGATGAAATCATCCTGTTGGTGTCGGAATCCACCTTGCTTCGCTTGAAATTTGCAGAATTTGAGAATTTCAGCACGATGAACGAAAACTGGCGAAAAACGAAATATTCTGAAAAACCCATTTTTCACAAAAACATCGAAAAATCGGTTAAGAGGAACCAGGAGGAATAATGTCGATAGGTTTTTTTATTCTAGGGACCTTACGCTTTCAAATGCTTTCTAAATGTTTGCCGGGCATTGCCGGGATTTTACAAAGGTTCTGTTTTGATAAAAAGCTGTGATTATCTTTCAAACTTCAAACCATAAAAAGCGCTGCAAAATATTCTTCGGACCTCGTAGATGTTCATGCATACCAAAACCAGGCTGTCATCTTGACTGTAGCAACTTTTTTTTTACAGTAATTTTCTCCCAATTTTATGATTTCTTTATGCTCCGTTATGTATAAAATAGGTCTGGCTATTGCCTTTAATTGCCTTTAATTTGCCCGAAAAATTGCCAATTTCCCGCTGGTTCATGCTAAAACTGATTTTTAGTCCCTTAGGAAACTATTTTCATCGTTTTCGATAGAGGCTTAACCAACCTATTGGACCTTTTTCGTAGAGAATTATGGATAGATTTCATATACCTACCGACAATTGAAACAACAGAGTGATTAGAATTACCGTTTAACAAAAATAGATTGATTTTTTGTCGTTCTTGATTTATGTGTCAGTTACCTTGGGAGAATTATTAAAAAAAAAATAAATAAATAAAAAATAATAAGTAATAATAAAAAATAAATAAAAAGAGCAATTATAAAACTTAAAATAATCTAGAATAGTTCTACTATTGAACAAAAACAAAAACAACAAATGAATAGTTTGTAACACATTTTGCGAAACAATGTTTTTCTTCCACTGCGCCCATACGAATATCCAGTTTGAAACAACTGAAATCTAACGATTACTCACATTTTGACCTATAGCACTCTCAATTACCCACGTATCGACACCAAATTTTACGCGTATACTAGTCACATGTGTACGAACACAATAAAAATTTGATACCGTAAAATAATGCATCCGGTCGTATTTGATTGCCGTTTTACTCTGAAGCCTCTAGGTGCGGCCATACGAATGTCTACCACCGTATAGCTAGTACGGAAAAATACTTAGAATAATTTATTTTCTGGATTTCTAATTAAAAAAACTGTATTTTTATCGATAAAAAACGGTCATGTTAAGCCTATACACCTGGTATTGATAGCCTTCCACTTCACAGCTAAAAATGATAACGTAGCAGTTAGTTATGTGTAGAATATTTTAAACTTATGAGCAAGACAAAATGCTCGGTAGTTTTCACCAGCGTTTGGCCTCAAATACCCCTCTATGCGCTGTGCTGCGGATGAGGAGCCGGTCGAAAAATGGCAAACGGATGGATTTTCCCCAGCAGCACACACTTACACATGCACGCGCACACAGAGAACTGCTACAGAATATCGGGATAATATTTTCCATTTCCAGTAGCGACACAGCGCGACTGCCGGTAATACGATTAGGTTGTATTAGGAATAGGGACGGGGGGGGTGGGGGGGATGCTGGAAGTGCATACTCGGAGTGCCCCCACCCCCCAGCTCCCCTTCTAGCGCGAGTGCATGAATGTGCGGTTGGACGCAGTACACAAATACGCACAATAAATCGACGCTAGATTGAATTTGGATTGGAATCGGGTGCGTTTACAGCGCCACGCGGTCTCGCTACTCGCGTTCTAAACACCCTCCGTTCATGCATCGGCACGAGCAACGGCAACGAAAAACAAAAAAACCGGTGGTTCGTGAGGTTGCTGGCGTAGTGCGATCATAATCTCATTATTGCAATCGAATAAACATGAGTCGTACGGCTGGTACGCACCAGTTCCGGCGTACCGGTGACCGCAGAGAAAAAGGAAAAGCTAAATAACAGTCGGGGGGAGTGAAAACCGGGGGAAACAAAAACAATAAAACCACACCAACACACACAACGACACGTGACGATGTAGATTTGGGTGGAGAATGGTTCCCGATGCTTCCGTAAGCTTTAATCTACTGGCAAGTAGAGTTTGTGACAGAGAGAGAAAGAGTGAGAGAGAGAGAGAGAGAGAGAGAGAGAGAGAAAGAGAGACTGCGTGGCAAAACTCTTAATCGGTCCTTGCCGTTTAGCGACTAGTTCTACGAGCCCGGTTCTGCGGTTAACCGGAACCACCCAGTGATCGCTGATTCCACGTTCCACTAGTCCTTCCGGTGTGGGGGGTGGGGGATGTTTCTGGAATGGGATTGAATGTTGTGCTCCGGAGAAGTGCGATACGCATCGATAATCGGCCACCTTCAGCTCAGTTCAAGCCACCCCCTTTGCAAACCCCCGTCGAACCCCCCAGCAAGGGTGTGGTCGGCCCTTCTAAGCTGCCTGGCTGGCAGGTGGTCACCACAGAAAACAAAAGCCCCAGCACACTGATTGATGCACGGAAAGCACATTCCATTTTGTGGCCAGTCGCCGGCAGGTAAAGGGAAAGGAAGTAAGTTTGTGAGGGATAAGGTGGGGTGGTGGGTGGGGACAGGCTTTTGGTTTCGCGTTCGCCCCCCCCCCCCCCGCCCCCGGGTTTGCAGTTTTTTTTTCTCTCGAAAAAAGCAAGTAAGAAGCTGGCGGGTCCGAGTTGCAGTTGCCGAGCGGATTGGAACCGGGCGCGGAAACGATCTCTCCTCCAGTTCCGGTTCCGGCTGCGCGGCATGGCATGCCGGGTATGGGTGGGCCGTTTGTTTCCTTCGTGTAGTGCCTTCACTTGCCGCACGTTTTTCGATTGCCACGTCCGTTGACATTTCCTCCCCATTTCCTTCCAGAGCATCATCATCTCACTCTCTCTCTTTTTCTCTCTTTCTCTCTCTCTCTCTCTCTCTCTCTCTCTCTCTCTGACTCTCTCTCTCTCTCTCTCTCTAGGTCCGATTAGTGAGAAATGGATGCCGTTAGGGCCCGACGTTCTCCTCCAGCCTCGGCCTCTTTCTTTCCTACCCCCTCGGCCCGAGGGTGGTGTATGTGTGTTGCACCCCTCCACACCCGTGCGAGTGTGTGCGAGTGCTATTTGCTTGGAGCTCAACTCAAGAAATCCTATTTTTCCAGCCGATCGACTCCATCGACCCGAAAACCACCGCTTGCATGGGTCCCGGTGAGGGGGGGAGTGGTGGTCGGACGTGCGGTTTTTCCACCCCATTTCCGTGTGGAACCCCACCCCTGCAAATCCCCAGCATGCAGACCGCAGTTCGGTTGGTGGATTAAATTAATCTGTCGCATTTATTCCCTCCCACCCGGCCCGGCTCAGGCCCGGCCCGGTCCGGTGGGCAGAGAAAGGGGAACGATGGCTTGGCTGGAGCTGGCGAGCTGGCAGCAATTTTCTTCGATCCCATGGAAACCCGGGGCCCGGCAATTCGACGAATCTGTCACCGGGAAATGGCCGCAGATCAATCACTTCACGCACACACATACACAGGCGCGCGGCCATCGATTGGGGAAACAGCAAAACCTTCGACGCAACGCAGCGGCTTGCATCGATGCTCAACGAGGTTTTCACAACGGGCACCGCGAGCGAGCGCAACAAGCAACAGAACAACAGAACGGCGGCAGCAGCAAAGGATCGCTGGTTAGCACGTGGCCGGAACGGAATGACCGTAGCTAGAGCCCTTAGTTGGCCTGGTCGAATGAAAAATTGCAACCCCCACCATCCCCCCCACCCCTTTGCTTTCATGCTTACCCTTGTGTGTATGTGGCTTTTCTCCTACCCCTTTTTTCGTTTACGTTTTCTCAAATTTGAGCTGCGGTGCGGTGTGTTGCTCGCGTTATTTTGCAGGTACAATTCTATTTCCCCTCTCGGCCGGAGCTCGGGTCTAGAGGACTCTGCCTGCACTCGATTATAGTTTTAATTAAAATGCTTATAACTATCAGTATCAGTTATCCCACCCCCACCCCACCTCACCAAAAAACAAAGGTCTACTCAAGCTTGGAACATTTAATATTTGGCCGCATTCTTTTACTCACGCTTTGGGGTCGCTTTGTTACTCTGTTGGTGTCATTTTAAAATTTATAAACTTTTCTTTCTAGTATTTTCTTTTAGTGATAAGAAATTTGCCAAAATCGAACCATACCTTCAAAAGTTATCGCCGATGGAACACGAAGGGAGAAAAAAAAATCTACACACTTACTATGAAATCTAAAGTTGACTGGAATAAAAACCCACGTAAAACCGCTTTTTGGCAAAAACCAGAAGACAAATTTAACTTTAGCGATCTTAGAGGGAATACGATAAAAAGGTTTTAGTTCATTTACGCAGATAAAATTGCCCGTAAACTGCTCATTTGGCAAGCGATCTGCAGTTGTCGTTTAAAAACGAAAGTTTTCATCACGGGAGGGAGGCCTGGAAACGATCATTCTATCTTGTATTAAGTCTCATAAAGGTCCCGTTAATTTCTGGCTTGACTTGGCTGGCTGCCATTACAGCACAGAGATCATAAATTTGTAATGAAACAACAGCATTGATTTCATACCAAAAATCTTCAATCCACCAAATTGCCCACAGTATTGCCCAATACCATTGCCAGGTGTATGGATATGAAACCGACTTTTTCGCTCTAAAGCTATATCTAAAGTATCTACGTCAAATGGAGCTGTAAAGTCAGTGTCTAAGTGTTTTATTTTGTTCATTAGGCATCCGTTAAACATAATCGGTGTGCACTTTTTCTAATTTGCCACTATAACAAATATTTTCATTACGATTAAAACGGCAAGTTTCGTTCCCAAAAACTGCTATTCGCCGACATCGTTCGTTTTCTTGCATTGCATCAAATTTTTATCGATGGTTACGGTGGGCATACTCTCACTGAAACACAGTACGGGTTGAAAATTTTAAACCTAGTGATATCGATGAGAGAACCACCAACCATCGAAAATGTTAGAAGTCATGAAATTGCAGGCATTATTGAGCAAAACGATTACTAATGATCATTACAAGCAACAATTAATCAATTTCGATCGAGACTTGTGAAAAAAAATCAACCGAAATATCAAAAACGACAAAATTGACCTATTTTGCTCGATGAAAATGCACCGCCACCGCGCGGAATATCGGCCAAGGACACGGTAAAAGCCACAATTACCACTTGCCGCTTACTCACCAGACTTGACTCTATCAAATGAACATGCATTTGTATCGTTGGGACAGGTAATGGCCGAGCAGCGCTTCCTTTTTTACGAAAATTTGAAAAAAGGATTTGTTTTTGGAAAAATGGTACACTTTGGAGGTTTTTTTAGCAAGGTATCCAAAAATTGGCTAAGATATAGTTAAAATGTGTAGCTAACGATTGCCATTACATTGGCGAATAAGTTTTTCTGCATTTTCCAAGAAAAGGCGATTTTTCGCACATCAAAAAGGTCGGTTTTCATATGCATACACCCGGTATATTGGGCTATTATGGAACAAAAATAAAGAACCAATGTGAAATGATTCAAACTCCATTTGTAATGTGCAAATGGTGCGAAAAAATGGCTAATAACACTTCTTCCACTACTGTGTGGCACCTTTTGTGTACCATAAAACATAAGCATAAGTGCGTTAATTCAAACAAAACGTGGCCCAATAACTTAATCGCTATTTTTTATTAATAGCTAGACAAAATACCTACAAAATGACTCCTTTACCGTGTGTTTAGCTTATTTCTGGCCTGAGCAGTGTCCTATTTTATGCGATCAACTATTAAGTGTTCGAAACTTTAGTGTACTGTCGATGCCGGTGCGAGCAGTGCACGGACAGGAGAGCAGTTCCTCTGCTACGAAACACAAAAAACCGCAAGCTTAAAGCGAAACAAAGAGATGAGAAATTAATTTGATGTATTTTACTCGATCGATTGCCAACGTCTGGGCTAGGCTTGTGAGGAATGGGACGAGAGTTGACTGGAGTTGAGTCACACACGCGTTTCGTTTGTTGTATGGGTGTGAGCTACTAGATGGAACGATGGAGGTTACGGTAGCGAAATAATCCGACTTATCCCAGGCCAGCGCTGCGGGACTGAATAATGAAACAATCGAAACAGTTGGAAAGTAAAGCGCGAAGCGGGCGTCCCATGATTTGCGTATGACAGACGACGCATAAACACACACAAATGAGACGACACGACAGGATAGGAGTGAAGAAAAGAAGGAATGAAAGCTCGAGGCTCGAAGCCCGAGGGTCTCGTAACTCGCGGTGCCCGATGAGCATTATTTCCCAGCGATTAGCTTAATCGAGGCAACCTCTACGACCGTCTCTCAAACGCCAATCGTCGAAATGTCATCCATGTCCTTCCTTTCCCATCTCACCCACTTTCCCTAAGCGATCTAACTATGAGACTGATAGCTGGGAAGAGTTTTAGAGAGACAGAAAGAGAGAAAGAAAGAGAGAAAGAGCGAGAGAGAGAGAGAGAGAGAGAGAGAGAGCGAGTGAAAATTTATTCCCGGCAATTAGGATTTTTATTACGATTCCTCTACGCTGGAGTAGAGTGATGTGAATGCGAAGCAGGAGGAGGAGAAGGAATGATGAAATGGAGTGCGGAAACCGGGCGGATCGCATCGGTCTGTGGCGTCACGGAGGGAGTGAGGATGCGAGGACACTCATCGTCAAAAAAAATAAAAGGAAATCAGAAAAAAAACGAGGCGTGCGAGCGAAACAGAGACAGAGACAGGACTAGCATCGAAGGCAACACAGAGCTCCAAGAGTCCATTGTTTGTGTGCTCGCTGCAGCAGCAGCTCCCACTGCTCCAGCGGACGGGGATGATTCAAAAATTAAGTTTCAATCAGTGCCGATGATGATCGGGCAAAAGGAAACGGCAACGCGCAAAAAACGCACCGCACACCGCCAACACACAGCACAGGCTCGCAGCACAGCACACGGGGCTGAACACGGGGCTGAAGAGACGAGCCAGCCGGTCGTCAGAGGGTCCGCCGAGGCTCGTTCGTTCGTTCGTTCGCTCGCTCGCTCGCCGTAGACATCTCGACATCTCGGGCAACCGGCACGGCACGATGAAATCGATGAGCGGCAAGCGATGATGCCAATGATGTGGAAAAAGCTAAACAAAGTTATCGTTTCCGTGCCCACCAACGAGTCACCAGCACCTAGCGGGCGAGCGCGCTTGCCATAAAATCCCGGCTAAGCCGTTGCGAGACCAACGAGCGAGGGAGGGAGGGAGGGAGCCCTCGGAGGATGCTGGTCTCGCACCGTCTTCGGCGTCTTTTGGTAATTTTCGCTGTTTCACTCGGAAATTCATTCGATCCCCGATTCCCCGACCCACCTTCCTTCCTTTTTGCTCCCCAATCCGCCCTCCCCCCCCCCCCCCCATCCCATCCCCTAACGCACCCACTTTGGATAAATCCTTTGAAGGAGGTTTCCAAGCGGAAGGAGGAAGCGGGAGGGGGGGATGTTCGCTTTTGCCGGGATTTTGCCTTCCGGCGAGGGGAAGGGGGGGGGGGGGGGAGGGGAGGATGGCCATATTGAGCAATCTGTTTCGAGAGATAAAAAAAGGGAATTGCTTTTCTTGCTCATTTGCATACTCTGGCGGTAGAGCCGCACCGCACCGCACCGCGCCCCGTCGTTGTCGTCGTCGTCAGTGACTCCTTTCGACAAAAAGGGAACAGCTTCCGCAAACGAAACACCGTCGCCGACGGAGCCACCACATGCTGGGACGCTGATGCGCACACAATCACACAAACACACCTACCGAAGGATAGACGCCGAGGCCGATTGAGGATCAGAAACCCTATAACCCACTCGCCGCTTCAACAAACCCCCTACCCTCTTCCAACACTGCTTCCAATCACAACGAGAGCCCCCGGGGGGTTCCCCGGAAGGGAGAGAGAGAGAGAGAGAGGGAGAGACTTCTAATGTATCGATAGGCGCCCACAAATCATATCACCTTCACCGCACCGCCAACCCCGCTCTCGGCTGCTGCGCCCGTTATTCTACGGCCGTGTAGGGGGTGTGCTTGGCACAAGGGGTGAGGGGGGTGGCTGAAGGAAAGGGTGCGAAGGAAAGCCTGGCGGTTAAGCATCGAGAACATCGAAACGAAATTAAAGCGATAGCGATGCGACACACGCATCCAGACACACCTGAGCGGAAAATGCTTTAAAAAAAAGAAGAGATGGAAAAAAGCACCCTCACCACCCCCGCTCGGTTTCCCCCGACCCCTCGGCCAGTGGTGCCACTGGTGTGCGGTATGCGGCCCGATGATTGTTGCTATCAGTGAGCAGCGCTTCTCGGTTACCCCTCTTCATTAAATCCTTTTCAGCCCCCCCCCCCCCCCACTTTCTCTCTCTTTCCAGCACAAGCACGCGCGAGCTCGCTCTGTTTCTCATTGGTATTTTGGGGCACCCTAGTGTGTGTCGCTAGCAATGATTCCGTTCCAATGATGTTTTTTTCTATTTTTTCCAGGCCCAGGCCTTCCGCGCCGCTCGGTAAAGGGTGGTTGGGGGGGTGGGGCGGGGGTGCTTATTCTGTCACCCGGCAGAAAACGCGCGAGGGTTGTCAAAATGGGAAAATGCAAATCAATGGCAAACTACATTGGGGCTCCGCTCCACCACGGCTACTCACTAATAAAAAAAAAAAAGGAAAAAAACCCGGAAAGTGGAAGCGGGCGGGACAATCGCGAACCGTGGTGCAACATTTTCGCGTGTGGAAACACACACGCACACAGGCGCAATAAATGAATGGAAGGAGCAGTGCGGTGCGAGGCACCGAAGGGGAGTGTTGGGGCAAAGGGGGCGAGAAACGAGGGATGAAACAGGGGGCAGGGGTGTTCTTTCCGATTTTCTTCGGTTATCACATCACTTCTTGAAACAAGGGGTTGTTTTGGGGCCCCGGCGGGGTGGCCGCCGACAACCAACGAAAATTCGGAAGTTCCCTGGTTTTTGCCGGTGTCCGGGGGGGGGGGGGGGATTCCTTTAAACAGTGGACCACGAGCACATGCTACTACTACCCAGCGCACTTCCAGTACACTGCCCCCCCCCCCCCACCCCCCTCTTGGTGCTGGTGTCACATTACAGCTGCATTGCCGAACAACTAACCGGAAGTGCGACAAGTGCACCCGCCGCAACTCTCAAGAAGGTCGAACGGTGCGGCCGGATCACCCCCCTGGGCCCTGGGGCCACGAGCAACGGTGACTCTGTCACGGCCACTGGCGGATTAACCCCCGCCCGCTCCCCTAGGCGGGCGGAAAAGGCGGGAGAAGGAGACGCATTCAAGTGCATCGCAGTGCTTCACAGGGCCACGCTGGACCACTCGGGCAAGTCGCGCCGTTGTGAGACGTTGGGGGGGGGGGGGGGGGGGGGGTTGGGGAGGGCCCCAAACAAAAGGGAAACAGAATGGCGAACTACTCCAAGCAGCTGGTGGGGGGGTCGAGGGTGTAATAAGAGCGAGGAGCCGACGGGATGATGGAGGAATTTTTAATTAAAAAGCTCTTTGGGGGCCAAAAAGTTTTCCATTTCTTCGCCCGCGCTGTGCGTGCGCGTGTGTGTGGGAGAATGTGATCGGTGCGAGTGTCCGAGCGTCCGAGCGTACTTGGAAGCTGCTTCTAGCTGGCTGTACTTAACACAAGGGTCGCGGGGGTGGGGGGGGAGGGGGGGAACTAGTAACCGGGTTGGCAGTGGCCAGTAACCGATAGCCGTACACGACCAGCACCCAACCAGCACACCAGAAACTGGTGACCGGCCTGGTGGCGAATACTAAAGAAGGGAAGGTCGAGCTCGAGTTGAGAAGGAATCACTAACTCCACTCCCAACCCTACTTGGAGTACACTAATTCCTCGCACAAAACCACCACCGCCAACTCCCGTCCAACCCCCCGTCCCATCGCACGCAAATACACCCTTCACCTCTCGGAAGCGAAGCCAAAGGTACGGCGTGCGGGGTCGGTCCCGGTTTTCTCTTGAGCAGCCGACGGGCATCAGGACTTGCAGCAGCAGCAGCAGCACCAGTACACCCCGACACACACGCACACACACCCGTGCGCACAATCCGTTCTCTATTCTCTCGCCAGGGCTTTCGCATTGTACACAGCACTCCAGCATTCCAGGCTATGCTAGCTAGTCGCAGTGCTGCTGCTGCTGCTGCTGCTGCAACTTTTCCAAAACTTTCCGTATGACTTCCTGAGGCATCTTCCATTTCGGAGCGCTTTCCTTGTGAAGCTGCACAACCCCCTACCCCATCCCCTTCCATCCTCGTTCCGTTCAGCTCATCCATAAGTAGCTCATCCAGCCACTGCATCCTTCGAGCACGAGTCCTCGAACGTTCTTGCACAGTTGCACGGTTGGTTGGTTGAGTCTGGAGGGGGTGGGTGGGGGGGGGGGTGGCTCTATTAACCGTTCGTCGCTGTTGCAGGAGCAGCAGTAGGAGTAGGAGCACCAGCTGGAAGATAGAATTCAACGCCCGCTGGGACAAAAAAGGTAGAGAGAGAGAGAGAGAGAGAGAGAGAGAGAGAGAGAGAGAGGCAGAGAGAAAGAGGGAATGAAAACGAAAGATAGGCAGTGGTAGCCCATGGCGTGTAATGATTAAAAATATTGTGCAAATATTTGATGAACTTCCGGTGCAACCCCCGGTACAACCCCCGAACCCGTCCGAACGTGGCAGACACTTGGCGAACGGCGATCGAAACCGGGCAGCCTGGCATCGTCCTCAGCCGACAGTGGCAGCGTTCACGCTGCTTTCCCTTACATGCACTTTAGACAACCCTCCCGCCGAAACCCCCGCCCACCCCCACTCAACTCAACTCATGTTCACCCTTTACTCGCTCCACCGTACTCCACTTTTTGGGCGAGGCCAAAGAAACGGCAACCACCCGCCAGGAGTTGAGCGAGTGAGAGAGAGAAGCACTAGGAGGAAAATTTAATTCCTACACTGCACCCCATTTCCAACCCCCCTTGCAGTACCGTACCGCACCGAACCAAACCGTAGCAACCGGGACCGCTTGCTTGCACGATCTGAGATTTTGAAGATCCTCAAGTGCGAACGCGAACCTCCCCCTTCCCCGCGTTCCGTTGTATGTGTTTGGCTGAAGGGATGATTGGCACAAGGGATGAACCAGGAACGGTGCAGCAGGGGATGGAAAAGGGAAGGCGACTGGGTGGTGGTGTTCTGGATGGATGAAACCGACGGTGGAGTTTTAATAGTTTTGCAAACTGCTGCTTCGCCTGCTGATGCCGCTGCGGGTTTGTTACAATCATCCCGTACCATCGCACCCAACGATGAACAGAAAGAGAGAGAGAGAGAGAGAGAGAGAGAGAGAGAAGGGGGGCGCGCGAATGGAAAGTGCATTAAATGCGTTTGACGCAATTACCGAGCGGAGGAGAGAAAGGAGCGAGACCCCAAATAAAAGGGCAAGCTGGGCACACACTGGATGCTGCCAGTGTCAGCGCCACCCGCGGCACTAATATCATACACTCACACAAAGGGGTGCGCAGCGGGACTGTGAGTGCAGCAAGCTTTCCCCCAGGAAATCCACTCCTCTAGGCACCGCGGCACCTTTCGAGTTGACTGACCGATTGCCACCGTGGTGAGGTGCGCGTGTATCTACGCGTGCGTGTGTGTATGTGTGTGTCAAATTTTCTAATTTGTTCCACTGCGGAAGTGAACTGTTGCTGGAACCCGGGGCGAGGGTGAAATGAAAGGAAGGAATTAATCTCTCGCTACTCACGGTTTCTGTTTGGTTTCACGGCCGTTTGATTGATTGACTCCACGCTGGCTGCCTTCAGCCACCAGCGCCGCTGGTCCCCGCTCGGGTTGCTCGATGATCGCGAGAGGTGTTTCTTCAACGTAGCGAGCACGCACGCACGCACGCACGCACACACACATATCCTACCATCCAATTTCGTCTAATGATCGCCCATTGCCCACGGCCGTCCGACTATTCTGGCGAGGGTACAGGCATCCGACCCGCCCCCCTCTATTCCCGTACCATCTGCCTGTGCGAGGAAAGCGTACGTGCGCGAGTGCGCGCGCGCGCGTGTATATGTGCAATGGAGCCACACAGGCGACAGTGGGAAGCGCAAAAAGGGTCAAGGCACGATAGAGACAAAAACGAGACAGAGACGCGTCGCGTTGGCGCTGAGGACCCCCTTTTCCGAACCGGATCTTCGACGGAAGAGAAACGGGAAAAATAGAGCACACCAAGACTCCAATTACAGACACACACACACACACGCGAGCACAGTTTGATATCATAAACCGTTACGCATGTTGTTACAGGCGGCCAGCTGTCAGGGAAGATGGCGAAACGAGCAAACTCAGCATCAGCAGCAGCAGCAGCGGATTTCGCTATCTCGGACCGCAGTGTGACCACCTCCACCCGTCAGCCCTTCTTGCCGTAGGGCCTAAAACACCGCACGCACACAAAAACAAAAAACAAACAAACAAACACACCGAGAACGCGCTTTCACGAGCCTTTTCCATTTTTCCTCTCTGCCCTTCTCTGTTCGCCGGGGTTTCGCTCGGTGACACTTATCCACTTACGGTCAAACAATGGCATCTAATTGGAACCGGAACAACAGACTGCCGCGGCAAAGATGCTACCGAGCATCCCCGCCTGGAGGTCGAAGTGAATTGATTGGAGCACACCGAGGGACGGTTCGAAGAAATGATTTTTGGTTGTTCGTCGACCGGACGACGACGACGACGACAACGATTGCTTCCATCTCATTCCCCATTGGGTCTATTTGGCTCCCGCTGCTTCTCGAGCCACCCGACAGCAGCTAGCAGTCATTCATGTTTATTTATCGATGCCTTTATCATAATCCACTGTGCCTGTGCCTCTGTGTGTGCTTGCGGGTGGCTGGGCTGACAGGCGGGCGGGCTGTGGCGCTGACCTACAGAGCACTCACTGGAGTGAACATCCCCATTTACACCCCCCCACCGTACCCGTGCTCTCTCTCTCTCTCTCTCTCTCTCTCTCTCTCTCTCTCTCTCTCTCTCTTCTTCCCTTTCCCCATTCATTCCTCCAGGGGATGGCGGTGAAGTTCATCGATAGCATTCGAGGAACGTGGCCGATGGACGGTCTGACGACCCCTGACGACGACGACAATGGGCTCCCGCCGCCGCCCTGTCCCTGTCGGTCTGTCTGTCCAGCTGTCCAGGATTAATCTTGTTTATGGACACGGGGATTGCACGCGGGAATAAAGGGGCGCGGGGGGGTGCACATTGCGCACTTCACTCCTCCCGCTTTCCCCGCATCAGACCGACGAATCGGTTACATTCAATTGGGGCTTCCGCATCCACGCCCCCACAACCAGCCAGACGACGTTGGCGACGTTGCGCGTTGGCGCATCACGTTGGTGCCCAGAGGCTCCGCTCCCGACACAGTACAGCACAGAAGGGATCGCGCTGCGAAGGTGTTTGCGACAGGTGGCTTTTTGACAGAAGCAATCGAAGAAGAGGGAGACGAAGAAGAAGAAGCACGCAGGATGGGTGCTTTCGGAGTGAGTGTGAGCAAACGTCAATCGACGTGCATCGACACCACCAACCGGTCCAACGGTAGCCCGAGGGGTTAGCGGTAGAGACGCCCAGGATGGACAAGTGGTGCAGGGGGGAAGGAGGTTGCAAACTTCATCAGAACGATCCAATAAAAATGCTAATGACACCTGGGAGCAGCTGCAAACCACCCAAGCACGCCAGCACACACACATAGGTGATCTCAGCGGGAGAGGCAGAAGAAGCAGAAGAAGAAGAGGAAGAAGAAGAAGAAGAGGACAGAAATGGTGGTGGTCCAACGATCCAACTAGCTGGCAAAGCACTAGCCAGCCATTTTGCATCACATTAGGCATCATCTGCTGCTGCTACCTTCAGTTGCACTTGGCTGTCACTCTGGCTGATGCTTCACCCTGCGTATTCGCTTCCGGCATCTCGCAGTAGCCTCTCTCTCTGTCTCTCTCTGTCTCTCTCTCTCTCTCTCTCTCTCTCTCTCTCTCTCTCTGTCTCTCTTCCCGCTCTTTGAACCGATAAGGCCCGGTACGCCCGGAAGATATGCAACACAATTACACAAAGTTTTGCGACGACGTCGACGAGGACGACCACGATGAGGAGCTCCCTGTGGAGGAGGTGCTGGTGGAGGGAGGAGGGTGACAGCTCTCAGCTACACATTGACCACGAGCCACGAGAGATACGGCAGCAACAGCATACCATTCAACCATGCACAGGTTAGTGCCACGCCACGGAGTAGATCAAAAACCCAACTCCCAACTCCGCTCCACTCCGCTCAACTCCTGTCCCCCCTTTCCTTCCTTCCTTCCTTCCTTCCTTCATTTGCTACCTTGTTTCCCTAACCATGCCTGAGGGCCGAACGGTGTGTCCAGCGTTGCAAAAGCGCAACAACGACAGCAGCAGCAGCAGCAGCAGCATCGCTAACTCAGCTCAGCTTATAACGCTTTGTGCATTATCTCGCATCCGTTGTTTCATCTGAGCAGCATCCTTTTTGACAGTGGCCCCTGCCTGGGCGGGGGGCCACAAAACCCAGAAACAATCGCTCCAGGTGTGCAACCGCAGCGCAACAAGACGGTACACACTGCTGTGCTGTATCAGGTACTGTGCCGTGCCGTTGCCAACCACCACCACGACGACGACGACGACGACGAGCGAACGAGCGCGACTGCTTTAGCGGGTTAACGGAAGGCTCGCACTGCATTCCGTGCTCCTGGTCGCTTACTTACTTATCGGAACGCCAGCAACCGATTCTCGACCGATAAACATCGCCGCAGCAGGACCGAAACGGTTCGATTGCGATTTCGAGTCCTCTAGCACTCCAGTGGGACGTTGGGCGGATTGTTTACCTGTTTCCCCGTGGCCCGGCCGCGTCGAGGCCAAAAAGCGGATCGCTGCACACCTGTGGCACTGACGCACCGCAGTGACGGTGACGAGGTTGTTTACATGCCTCATTTAGACGTCATTTCCGGTGACAAAGAATCGACATCGGTCCCGAGGTGCGCCCGCACCCACACGCACACGACACGCACGCACGCACGCACGTTCATTCGCTTTCTTCGTTTACCCAAATCGTTCGCCTGCTCTGTCAGCGTGTCGGAGTGAGTTAAACCACGGATAAAGAGAACCAGAGAGAGAGAGAGAGAGAGAGAGAGAGAGAGAGAGTGTTGGGGGGGGGGGAGGGGGGCAAATATGGAAATAGGAAACTTTTTGCGGAATTTCAATATTGGAATTCCGTATTATTGAATGTTGTAGCTGCTGATGCTGTGTGCGTGTGTGGCTGTGACGGTGGCAGACCGAGCGACCGAACGAGCGAGCGAGCGAGTGATCCGTCGGTGCAGCTCCCTCCCACCCCGGCCTTATCAGCCAACTGCCAAGGCCAACTCCAAGCAATGACATGGCAGCCAGCGCAGTGAACGCAGGCACGTGTGCGTGGCGGAAGGGGAAGACACCAAAGGATTCTCGAGACTGTCGAGCGGCTGGCTGCCAGAATTCCAACACATCCAGTCCAGCCGACCAGCATTACCGAACACTACACTTCCCCCATTGCACCGGCATCCTGTCCTGACAAACGTCCCCGCCCTATATGTATAGGAGAGAGAGAGAGAGAGAGAGAGAGAGAGAGAGAGAGAGAGAGAGAGAGAGAGAAAGAGGGCCGGTTGGCCAATTTTGGGTAAGCCACAGGTCCCCCCCTGAGTGAATGTGTATGTGTGCTATTCCGGCAGGCACATTTCTCCCCGCCTACCACTAGATGTCCTTGGTGGATGTGAAGAAAGAGGAGGAGGAGCAGAAACGAAGGGAGAGAGAGAGCGAGAAAGCGAGAACTATCCGCAGCATAATGATCAACTCCGCGACTACTGGGCGATTTGGAGCAATCCACGACGGAGTGCTTTTGGGGATTTGTCACCCAAACACACGCACGCACGCACGCACGCACGCACGCACGCACGCACACACGCGCGCAGAGAGCCACACAAATGCAAAACACAAACGGGTAAAGGGTCTGCATACCATTGCCACTGGTGGGCGTCGAGTGTGGTGCGTTCGGTTGGTCGATCGATAGCAAACAGTCGACATGCCCGGTCCCTCTCCGATTCACCCCCCCCCCCCCCCCCCCCCAACCAGAGGATTCGGTCCATTCGGTCACGGTGCACTGGCTATCGGATAGCCCCCACGGACAGTAACAGGAGTATCGGACTGCTGTGCACGTTAATCCACACCCCAAAAACCCCTTTTATAAAGCCAACCCCTGTTCAAGGGGGCTGCATTTCATCGATGGGTCCGCGGGGGTTCATGCGAGTTGTCGTTTGGTCGTTTTTAACGGACGAACAACGTCAGCAAAATTGGACCCTCCAATGCCACCTTCCCGTGCCCTTCACGCATTGCATCCCCTAATCCTTGTCCCTGGGGTGCGAGACACACGAGGGAGGTGGTGCGCAACAGGCCGCAATCGGCATCCACGTCGGATTCGGCGATTCCATATCGGAACCGACTGGCTGGCTGGCTCGCTGGCATGCACGAGCAAATTCGATTAAAAGGCTCGCTGGACCCACAAGTCCCTTCACCCCGACCGAATTTTCCACCCTCCCACCCCCTTTTTACCGCACGGGGCGACCATAAATGTTTTGGGGTGTTTTGGAAGCGAATCGCGGCTCGCCCGCGGGCGTGCGTTCAACAAGTCTCAACCGCGCGCACGCGAATGCTCGGTGTGCATGGGCGTGTAAACAGTGCCGCATCGGCCGTTCGGACCTCAACCAGCGGTAGTAGCGAAAGGGTGGCTCGCTGCGATCGTGCCGTGGCTTGGAAAATCAATCGATCGGCGTTCCAGGCACCTCCATCTCACTCTCTCTCTCTCTCTCTCTCTCTCTCTCTCTCCCTCTCTCTGCTTTCCTTCCCCATTTCCTTACCTACCCGTTGAACCGAAAAAAAAATCCTTTCGTGCAACGCTTCTTCTGCAGTAACTTTTGTGTGTTTTTTTTTATTTCGGGGCTCGTTCAGTCAGCCTGTTGAGGCTGACAGGGTGTTGGTGCTGTTTCCCTGCCCCTCCTGCTGTCGAGGGTGCCATTTGGTAGCACATCCATCGAACTACCCCCCCCGGAAGGAGCAACAGGGATGAAGGATGACAGCGAGCGGCTGATGACAATAACGACAGTGGCGGGAAGGTGAGGGGGGCTCTGTTTGTGCTCTCTCTCTCTCTCTCTCTCTCTCTCTCTCTCTCTCTCTCCCTCTCTCTGCCGTCCTTCCGCAGCCTGTCTGCCAGCCAACCAGCACGTCCAGCACGAATCCGGTTTTATCAAAAGTCAAATGTTTGAATTTCATTAAAACTTTTGCTTCCCCCCCCCCCCCCCCTCCACCCTTTCCTAACTCGAACCCAGCGTCACACCTCGAGAACGAGAACGAGAACGCGAGAATCAGAAGCCCCCCCCCCCCGCTCCACCACGCGCGCGCCCGCCGTGCCTCCGCCTGGGTTACCTGTGGGACGGGCGCGAACTCACCAACTCCATTACACCGCGAGTGACGCGAGTGTCTATATGTGTGTGGCTGTGTTCAGCAAGAGGATTCAGCGAGGACTGCTGTTCTGCTGCGCTGTTTGGATTTTGGGGCCCCTTTTTTCGTCACCGCGCGTCTCGTCACCCCCCCCCCCCACCCCCCGCGCCACCGTCACCATAATCGTCGACATCTTTAGTGAGTGTTTCGGCCGCGCCACCTTGCGCGCTAGTGAAAGCGCCGAATTTGCCGAAACTGCAGTTGGTGTTGTTGTTTCTGCTTGTTTCTGCCGCTCGAACGTTCGATCGAACGCAAACCCTTACTGTGCACTAGCGGCGGCAGCAGTTCCAGTACCTGGCGCAGGGAAAAGGGAGTGCGGGGTGGTGGGGATGTCGCCACCACCCCCCAACCGGTGAGGATACTAATTAATTATTTCCCTTCACCGACTACCACTGAGCTATTTCAATCCTCTCTCTCTCTCTCTCTCTCTCTCTCTCTCTCTCTCTCTCTCGTCAGTCCACCAGTGTTTCCACTGATGAAAACAGGGGATGGTTCCACCCTTCCACCCATCCATCCACCGAGTTGGTGCATGCATGGGATTACATGTTTTCGAGTAACGAATCGAACGATCCATCCAATCGAGTGCGGGAGCGCGTGGCACCACATTGGACCACGGGTTTCGAAGCGGGTCGGGGTCGGCTTAATTGTCGGTAAAGACTCCATAATTGAACCGGCACACCACACTCACACCACATGAACGCACACACGGGCACGGGGTGCAGTAATTTGAATTCAATTACCTGCCGGCTGCGACGAAAGAGGACTCCGACTGGACTGGACACTCCCGGCCGATCGCTGACGACGGCACAATGCAAATGGCGGACGATGCGACGACGGTGACGATAAGCGCGAAACGCAAGCGGGCGCGTTTTGGTTGCGTGGTGCGTTGTTCACGGTACAACAGAATGGGCGCAACGCAACCACCGATCTGACAGCTGCCACAAGAAAAGGAACCTCGAACCTGTCGCTGCCGGCGCCCCGAACGCAATCACTGCAGAGTGGACACTGTTCCCACTGTTCTTTTGCCACCAATTGCTTATACATCCTGGACTTTTCTGGAGAAGGAGAGGGAGCTGAAATGCAATCCAATGCAATGCTGTCGTGCAAACGTGCTGAACGCTGTCGACATCGACAGGCACCATCGTCGCACTCCGAACGGGACTCTTCGGAACTCTTGCGCACTTCCAGCACGCCGCACCACCGAGTTAAGCTGGGTAACGTGACGTGACGCGACTGACGAACATGAACTGGCCAGTAACTTTGACTTGGACGGCGACTGTCGCCGGTTCTCGCGCTCCACTGGTGATGATCAATTTCCGGGTTGAAAGAGTTTGCGAAGCAGCAGCAGAAGATGAAGAAGAAGAAAAAGAAGAAAAAGAGCAAGAAGAGGAAGCTGCTGCTGCTACTGCTCTGGTTAGGATCTGTTTTGATGCCGAATCAGCGACACGCACCCGTCATTCTTTCTCGAAACGTAGTCGTCACTTGCCCGGGACACCCCCCCGAGAGCTCGCCGTAATAATATGAAGTGGCCAGCGCCGATGGTTCGTCCCCGGCAGACCCCCCCGGGTCCGCATATCGTAGTAAGACAAACAAACGCAAACCACCAAATACAGAAAACGGCGCGGTTCGATATCGGACGAGAGGACCACCACCTCTTCTTCTTTCTTTTTCCTCCGCCTGAGAGAAGGGCAACCGTGCGCAGCAGCAGCTGAGGCAGCTCCCAGGCCAGGGCAGTCTTGCTCGCGTGCTCGATGAGGAAAACAAACAGGCCCTGATGCGTTGGGAAAGTCAGCACCGAAACGGCACTGCAAACGGAAGTGCTGGTCAGCGGCAGCTACACTGCTGGCCAATTAAAATAGGTAACAGTATTTAAGCTGTAATATTTGGTCAGTTTTCATAATCGATAGTTTCCATAGGTATTCCAATGACAGCACAACATAGTAGAACCAAAAATAATCTAAAGAAAATGCAAAATGATTATAATTGCAAGGGATTTGTTAATTATGATAGAAGTGAGTTAGAAATGTCTGGCCAATAAAATAGGTAAATCAGTGAACATTAATTAACTAACATGGTTTTCATTTGCTTATATCAAAAGTCAATATGTGATTCCAATATTAGTCTATATCCAGTGTATCCCACGTTGTTTTGAAGAGCTTTATGCACTCTTCTAGGCATTAAATCGACCAAATCCTGACAAGTGTTCAGCGGAATGGAAGACCATTCCTGCTGCACTTTGCACATGTTCTCCAGCTAACTTTTTCTTTTAGGGTTTTCCACAAGTTTGGCATGGCCAAGGCAACACTGACACATTATTGCCAACAAACCATGATTTAATAAGTTTTGATGTATGGGTTGGATCGTTGTCCTGTGGAAATACCCATCTTAGAGGCATGATTTCTTCGTGAGAAGATCTGCGTTTCTTCCCTAAATGCTTTATACCCAAGAGCATTCATGGTGCCCTTTATTTTGAAAATGGGAACCGTATACCAAACCGCGAAAAACATCCCCAAATCATGATGCTTCCACCACCAGTTTTTACAGTTTTTTTTTCTGCGAAGCGATAATGAAATTCTTTGACAGCAGGTCTTCGAACATTCCACTGAGAGTCCGAACTAAACAAATTTATTTTAGTTTTAACACTCCATTAAATTTTACTCCCCTTTTTGGTACCTTCAGTACCTTGCCAATAACGATATTGATCTGCAAACTGTTTCCCCATCTGCAAATGTTGTTGGCTCAACAGTGGCACTTTTTGGACAATTCGTGCTGGTAGATTAGCCTCTTGAAGCCGCCAATGGACAGTTTTTGGGTTAATAATATCGTTTATTTGTAAGCAAATCGTTCTTGACTAAGCAAACGGATCAGTTTTGGCCAAAAGTGCTATGCGATGATCACTCGTTGGTTTGGTTTTTCTCTATCTACCTCGCGTTTCCTTTGTTTTTTTCCAAAACAAAGCATTTCTCATAAAGTTTACTGATCTGCCTAGTGCGTTGGCGATCCTTTTGCACTTTGCGCCTTCCTTGTGCAAATTTTCACAACCTTTCTTTCCTCAGGGTAGCAATGATTGCTTCTGCCCATTCTGGGTGTTCTAATAAGAAACAACGATGTGTCTTGGGTTCACAATTGAAAAGAGATTGTAGCCAGAACAAATAAGCCAGCATTTTTCAAAAAGTCGAGCGAAATAACAGTGTATACAAAGAAGTGCCTATTATTTTGACCATGCCAAACCAGACTGCTGATAAATGACGTAAACAAGAGGGCTGATAAATGACGTAAGCTACTATATGTAAGTACAGTATAAGGATGGTGAACATTGCATGTGTAGTTTTTAGAGTACCGTTGAAATTATACCAACTTCATACAATTACCTATTTTATTGGCCAGCAGTGTGTAACCAGTGTGTAGCCACGCACTACCCGCAAAAGCACCAGCTCAAGAACGCGCGGTTGGACGCGATATTAGATCGAGCTGTTGCCGAAGTGTGGAATGTCATCCAATCCATATCCTGCACTAAATTTCTTTCTCTCTTCTCTCTCTCTCTCTCTCTCTCTCTCTCTCTCTCTCTCACGCTCTCTCTCTCTCTCTTTGTTTGTCTTTTTTGTTTTGTTTTTGTTCCAGCATTTCTCTCTCTTTCTATCTCTCTCTCTCTCTCTCTCGTCCCCTAGGTGTAACCCGAATACTTTCACATGACCGAGTTTTTCCGCGGGAGCTTTTCACTTGCTGACTTCTATTCGATTTTACTTTCCTCCCTCCGCTTCTCTCTCTCTCTCTCGCTGGGTTTTTGTGTTGCAAGCTAAACTTGACGGAGAAAAGCGGAAGTTATGGTCAAAGTTTGTGGCCAACAAACCAAGGTTGTGGACCCCCCTGTTGGGACGCAGTACGGTGCGGTGCGGTGCGGTGCGGTGCGTTGGATTTACCCATCCGTTGTGGATCGAGTTTTCCGATAAAATCGAACCACCAGCGCGGGACCGCGGGGGAGGGGTGAGTTTATTTACATTTCCAATGAACTATGGTCTGTTCGCACCACCGACACCGCGGGGGGGGGGGGTGGTTATCGAGCTTCCTCGGAACCACCCATGCCACTGTTTTTGAAACCGACGATTGATCGGATCGCGATTGGCGCCTACCACCCAGCGGGTGCTTCGCGCCGACACCGAGGAGGAGGGGGGAGGATTGTTGTTTGTTTGATTTCCGCTCGTCTTATCGCACCGGGCCCGAGACCGAGGTCTGCCATTTGTTGCGATGCCAGCGCAGCGCCTGGCCGCATGGTGGCGCATGGTGGCAGAGAAGATCGCATCCCCCCCCTCCCGGGGGTCAACATCGGGGATCCTGGTTGCTATCTAGGCTGGTGACGGCAACTGTTTGACGCAACAAAGTGTGCCAAAGCACCGCAGCGCTTCACACCAATACCGTCACCGTGACCGATGCGGCCAAGGCTATACGTCAGCGCGCAAACCGGGTTGCATCCCCCCCCGCCCCCCATCCAACCCCTGGGGGCCGTTTGTGCGCGCGCGACCTCCACCAACGCGCCAGCGCGATGGCCAATTGCCGGGCGAATTAATTTGCCCAATCAATTACAGTCCGCTACAAGTACAACCGGAGAGGGGGGGGGGGGTGGTGGGGGTTGTTCGATGGGGATGGTGGATCAACCATCCCAAGGCCAATGCATTCTAGCGACGCCAGTAGCAACATCATCACCATCATCATCATCGTCATCTTTATCGGTGTATCGGCAAAGGTTAGAGGTCAGATGCGCCGGGATGCGAATCACGCCAACCCTCCCCCCCCCCCCCCCCCCCACACCAGGCGGCAGTTAATGATGCTGGACAAGGCCACCGCCGCCGCGACCTGAGAGCCGCCACCGAGCCAAGAGACCCAGCGCAAGACAAGACACTTATCTTCCGCTCACCACCCATCCCTCCCTCCTCCCTCTGAAACCGTACAACGCTTTAAACCAATCTCATTTAGCTGCATCCAATCCAACCGGCCGGTTTAATTAAAAACAATCCTGTCCCGGCCGCTGGCCCGCTACCTACACACACATACACACCCAAACTGTCAGTGGACGTTTCTGGCGCACAAAGTCCGGACCCGGTCCTTGCCGGGTGTGTCGCAGAGACAGAGGCCTTTGCTGAGCACTGAGCTGGGCTAGCAATCAGCTGTCGGGCAAAGGCACTTCATTAAATTCATGTTTCAATCTTTAGCAGCCTTTAGCTGACAGAGAGAGAGAGAGAGAGAGAGAGAGAGAGAGAGAGAGAGAGAGAGAGAGAGAAAGAGAAAGAGAAAGAGGAAGAGGAAGAGAGAGCTCACTGTTCGGTCACTCGCCCCCACCCCAGCAACGGAAGGATCCCGAAAGGTGTGGTCGAAACGCTTCCCTTAGCTTTAATGCCAAGCACTGCTTGTGCTGCTGCTGCTGCTGCTGGTGCTGCTGCGGGGCCAGTCCGGTTTGTTAGCGTGGCCTCGGCCTTCCGGTGACTTACCCAAACTGGCGATTGAAGCGTGCCATCGTGGAGTGACTGGCGAGGCTGGCATTTATTGGAATGTTCGCAGACAATCTCGTTCTTCTCGCTGCGCGCGTCTCGCGATCAAAGCGAGTCGAGAACGTTGTCTTTTGCTTCGAAGAAGAAGAAGAAGAAGAAGAAGAAGAAGAAGAAGAAGAAGAAGCAACAACAGCAGCGGCAGGTAAAGTTTGTGGAGCATTGGAGACGTGGAGCACTTTCACCAGGAGCTGAACCGAGAAACCGGGCGTTTCTGCAGGCGTTTGTTCCGTTAATAAATCGAACAACCACTTGCTGCACACACACACCGAGACACGCACGCACTCAGTGAAAAAAAAAACAAAAAGAACAAAACGCGCGAGGTTTTGCGACGTCGTTGTTCGAGTTGATCACAGTTTCGTTTCTTTCGAAAGCTACACTTCCCCGCTCCATCCGCTTCCATGCGTTGCTCCGGCCCTCCCTCCCACCCTCCTTTTCTTTCCTAGCGGGGAAAAAACTTCGCTTCGTTACGGATGCTGGCGGGAAACTTCAAAACCGGGTTCCGGGACCGGGGCCGGGGTGGGGGGCCGTTCTGCCGTTCTCGTAAATTGTGACAGCACCCGCGAGGCACCACCTGGGCGCACGGTGTATGTGTGATACACATACTCCAAAGCAACAACAAAAGTTCGGATCATGGCGGTAACAAAAACGGGGGGGTGGGGGCGAGAAAACGTAAATCCGTGGCCGGGACCACGCGTAAAGCCGCGCGCAACAGCTGCACCAGCACCATGCGAGGAACAGCACCCACCCACATGCGACACACACACACACTCACACACCTATACACAGACACGTTTTGTAAGGGAAAGTCAGTTCCGACGGCCGGATAAATTATGCAGAAGAAAGTTTAATGATCCGAATGAGCGTCACCGGCCTTCTCTCACAGTTTAAGCGGCCGGAGCCTCGGCAGCGGTGGCGGCAGCGGCGGCAGCAGCGGCAGCAGCAGCAGCAGCAGCAGCTGCCTCAGCACGAGCGGTTGCCTCCTGCTCGAGGGCCTTGGCCGCGGTGAGGGCATTGCGGAGCTGGAACGCCTGGCAGCGCTTGTACTGCCAGTAGGCACCGGGCGTTGCCAGCAGGTCGTCGCACGCGTCGAAACCCTGCTCGCTGGCCGCCTGCAGATCCTGGGCGCGCTTCTGCAAATCCTCCGGCAGCTCCGCCACGGCCAGCCGCGACAGGACGTCCGAGCCGGACACGACGTTACGGAGGTTGGTGACGGCGGGGGTAGCGGCCGGTAGCGTGACCACCGGTGCGGTGGGCACCGCGGCCCGTCCTAGGCCGAGTCCGGGCGGTAAGAAGGCCGCTGGCAAACCGAAGCCAGGCAGCTGCGATGGGAGCGGGTAGGCACCGGGGTAGACACCGGGGTAGAGACCGGGGTAGGCACCGGCACCGTACCCACCGCCAACCGGACCGAACTGGCCGGCGGCACCGAACGGACCGAACGGTCCGTACAGTGATGCCTCGGTGACGGCCGGTGACATCACGCCGACCAGCAGCACCACCACCACCACCACCACACTCAAACTTCCAGCACCGGCTACCTGATTCATCGTTGTTTTTCGTTGGTGTTCGGGGTCACTTTCGGGATCGCTGCTGCTTGCGCTGCTTTCTCGTAGTCTCGCACTGCGCTGTACCGTTTCGGTTCGTCACGGTTGCGCCTGGAAGAGAAGAAACGCCTGTAATGACCTGCTACCGGTACGGTGGCATTCGCTTTTATAGAACTCCCGTTACCTGACAACAGCAACAACAACAACGACAGGCGTGCTGCGTGCGCAAGCGGAAGTCACGGTGAGCTTAGCTAGCGGTGGTGGGCTTAGCTTAGGTGGGCTTCCAGCATCCGCTCCGAACTGCGGCACAGATAAGCAAGGGGAGGGAACTACGTGGCGATCGTACTTTCCCTTGTTGTTGCTGTTGCTAACAGTTGTTTATCTGTCGCGCTGCTGGTGTTGTTGTTGTTGTTGTTTAGGTGAGTGCGCGTGGACCGTCTTAAGCCGGGCGCGCCTGTTGTCAACAAAACGGACACCAAGGCAGCGCTTCCACGGAGTAACACCGGAAGCCACGGAAGAAGGTGTTTGAATAGCGTTGAGCTGCCCAAACACAGCTCGATGCACTGGCTCTTGTACGCTTGATCGTTCCGAGGGCCGAGTGACTCGTCACCGCAGCTGCCACACTGGCCGCTGTTATCGCGCCACTGATTGACCGTCCACGTCACGTGCGTTTTTCGTTCGCGTTGTGTGGCGATTGCGGTAAAAAACCAATATCGCTACTACGGTGTACAGCAAGTATGGTTTTTTTTTTGAAAATTATGTATTTATTCTTGCGATTCGATCGATCGATTAATCGATTTCCTTCTAAGAAATCCCCCCCCCCCTACTCCCGCTCCGCTACAATGCACTTGCGCCGATGGATTTTCCAGCTTTGGAAACACTTGAAAAAGTCGACTTTAAGGATGGCCTTCAGTTCCTTCTTCGCAGCGGTTTGAAGCTGTTGTATTATTTCAAAAGGGTGTCTCCGAAGGATTTTTTGAGCCTTTTTTAATAGCCAGAAGTCACGTGGTGCTCAATCAAGCGAATACGGTGGTTTTGGAACGTTATTAATGGAGCTTTAGGCCACTTGCACTGGGACTTTGCACTTCTACTTCAAATGGAAGAGGCAACAGGTTTTGCTATTAAGTTTAGATCTCCTTTTTATTAAGCTATAGAGTAAGGTGGGGCAACTTATAGATGGATAAGTAAAGCATTGGATAGCTTACTTTCACTGGTTTGCAGAGTGCGAGTGCACAGAGGAATGAGGTTTCTTGAGGAATGAGAGGAAGGTTTCTTTTCGGTTTAATTCTTGTAATATTCTATCGTGCGGTTAGCGCATTTTAGTAAACAAAGTAATAGTTTTCGTTAAAGTGTTATTTTGCTTGTTGTAACTACTACCGATGACTATCAAATGAAGTGTTACACACTTTTATACGTTTCACCAATCCATATTGGGGCAAAAGTGCGAATCGGAAAAATCATGCATTTGTTTTTATTCATTGATTCATTGTTTTCATAGGCAGAATTCGTGAAAATGTCAAATAATCAGAGTCGATAACTAATCCTACTGCTCTTTCAAATTCAACAGCTTCAAATGCCTATTTTACATCCTTTTATGCTTCCAATTAACATGCTGACTGCAGTGAGATGCTTAAACCGCTCTTAATTTCTCGTCGAAATGTCCCGGAGTTTCTTGATAAAGTGTGCTCAGAGAGAAACTTCAACTATAACCGTACCGATGTACCCAGAGCGGAGTCGGATCTTGTAGCCTTTGCAAAAATTAGGCCCCTGCTGAAATGCTGAGAGGAGCCACAGCAAAAACGGAAACGAGACCAGCGAGCTAAAATTATTATCAGCACTGCATTCAAGGAAATATTAGAACTCATGTCTAAAGAGCAAGCAGAAAAACAGCCAAACAGATGCAGTAAACGTAAAAAAAATGGTTCAATTTATCACAAAGTACTAAGAAAAGAGCAAAGATTAAAAAACGCTGAAACTGCACACATGAATTCGTGAATTCGTTTGAAAGATAATGTCTGGTCTAGACGGAGTCCTAAGTATTTAACTGCTTCATTTCTGCATTTATTTGCTCTTTCCATTTTTTTGCTTTCTGCATCATTCTTTACGTATCCGGAAACCAAATTTTATGCAATTTGTTTGCTTCAAAAATTTCACCGAACGAAGAATTCACTTTTACAAAAAAAAGGCTTATCTAAAATGCTAATCATTATTTTGTCGTCACGCTTGTCATGGCTATCAATCACCGTACTGACAACCTGCAAAAAGACGAAATTGAAGAATATCGTTTACACGAGCATATTGAGCACCACATCCTTTTATTTGATGGACACAGTACTACATCTCTAAGACAAATGTTTAGTTAGTTTAGTTTAGTTGTAGCGTTTAAATATGTAAGCTATTCGTGATGGGAGAGGGAGTGGAAGGGGTGTACGTACGTAACAGCTCCTGTTACTTCCCGTTGGAGGGGGCGCCCAACAAGATATTTCTGATCACTTAAATATTAAATAGAAACCTGCAAAAAATATGCAATGTGGAAGAAGGTGTAGCTATGCACCACAATTGCACTTGTTTTGAGTGTTTGGTGGCGCAACGCAGAGCTGTTTTGGTAATGCTAGACCGTCTCTGCTCTGGCTGGGCTCCCTAGTGAGCTTCCGTACCGAGTCCTTGCCTCCACCGCGCCCTTCAAAGACCACAGGAGGACCCCGGCCAAAAACTGAAGCCGCAATAGAAGCAGCATCAGCAGCGGTAAAACCGCAACTGACTGATAGCCAGCCAGCAGTGCAAGGACGAAAACCGCACCCACACATAGAGAATGGCTAGGAGGGAGCCACATCAATCATCGACTGTGCTGGCCTGGTGAGCCCCTTACTGCCGGCGGTTAGTTCTCGGTGATGGAGCACGAGAACATGGTTTTGAGGGAACGGTAGCAACAACAAAAAAAAAAACCCCCCGGTACCCGGCAGTAAGCTGTGTAAGATCACTAGAACACCAAACCGCCCCACCCCCCTCCCCCTCTCCCCCTTCGCCCTCGTGCACCCCGTCCACGGGGGTGGGGAGGGAAAACAAATGACTAAATTTAGCCTCGACATTACTATTAATGCTCCATGCAGGCCAGGAGGTGGAGGAAGATGGTTATCAGAAGAACAACCTTCGATGCTCTTCCCCCATCCCTCCGCCCTACCCTATTGCTTCATCCTCATAGCTTTTGACTCGAACCATACCGACAGACCGACCGTTGGCGCCAGGAATTCGGGGAAGAAAAAATTAAAATTCGAAAGAGCGGAACTGGCGCCTTACCCCCCCCCCCTCCCCCCCCAAAACGATCCAACCGAAACCCCACCTACCTCTCTCGCTACTCTCCCCACACCTCTCCACGCCAGTCCCCTTAAATGGGGCCAGGGTTCTAGCCGGATTGATTGCTAGAGATTAATCTCCGCAACCCGGGAAGCATCGGGGGAAGCATCGTAAGAACACGACCGACCAACAGCAGCAGCAGCAGCAGCAGGAGCAACAGTAGTAGTGCCTTTACGCGTAAAGTGCCTTTAAAGCGAGCGAGAAGCGACAATAATGCACAACGCGGTGCAGTGCGCCCGTTGTTGCCTTGCCCTCCTTACAAGGGCAAGCAAACTAATGAGATCAACCATGGCGTTAGAAGGGCGTGCTGGTGGGATGCTGAGCTGGAGCTGAGATCATCCATGGAAATGCACTAACTATTCCACCCCTTCCCCCCTCCCTGCCACCTTACTCACTCTCCGTTAACACCATTTCATAATTGACGTGTGGCGCAAGAAGAAGGCGAGCGGGAATTAATTATGCGGTGGCCACCATCATCCCCTATCCTTCTGCACCCCTTTCACTCACATCCTATCCAGCCAAGGGTTGCACAGACCTCAGACATCATTTGCATCCCAAAACGGCATCGAAGTGGGGGAAACAGAGAATGGGAGAATATTTAAAGACATTGGAAGACACTCTCCATGTCGCCGTGTCCACCCGCTGCGGTAACGCGTTGATCATGGGACCAGAATTAGAACACGAGAAAGAGGGAGAGAGTGTGAGAGAGAGAGAGAGAGAGAGAGAGAGAGAGAGAGAGAGAGATTAAAACGAGCAAGAGATACAACGAGAGAGATGTTTAACAGGTGGTTCCATAAGTCGTGGGCCTGAAATACAAATGGCGACACACATTTTTTATCCTTATGATTGTTCGATACTACCAACCTTCAAAAAAATCCTGTAAAATTTTCAAGTCATTCTGTTTATAATTACCCAAGTTATTGGCGTTCAAGTGACGCTACTTTTCTGTTAAGGGGGTACTTCGGTATTTAATTTTTATTTGCGACACATGTTTTTAACATTTTTCCCTGATAGCTGATCCTTTCAAGGGTATTGTGTAAAAGTTTTGGACCAATCGAGGAAAAACTGACAAAGACACAGATTTGTGAAAATCCGCGTTTCATACAAGGCTCCATGCAGCACGCTACTTTGAAGAACGTTTCCCTAAACCAACGTTTTCAAAGTCGGTGTCCATCGTACCGTAAAAACTACTGGCCCGATTGATTCTAAATTTTTAACACATAATCTGCACACTCTTTGCCAGGTAACCTCGTCAAGAGATCATGAAAATGGTTGATACTTTTTTAAAAACAATTCTGTAAAGCTCGTTTTTTTTTTGTCAGAATCGCAAAAAGCATCACTTTTTCAACTTAAAAAATCTGCCAAAAATCGAAAAAAAAATGGAATATCAACAAAAACTCTCCGGGGCTACCTAGATAAACTTATAACCTTTCTAACGAGTATCGATTTGTATGTTTCAGATGATCCGCCATGTCGCTACGATGGACACCGTAGAAAGTAACTTTTCGTCGACACGCCTTCCAAAATTTGATGCCATGGAATAGTTTTGTCATGAATGTTGCTCAAAACTATATCAAATATTCTTCAAAAGTTGTAGATTAATATGCCATTTATTTTCATACATAAAGTTGAATGGTTACGTCACAAAAAAATCGTCAAAAAAGGGCCTTTTTTTGGGCCGCAAATACCGAAGTCCCCCCTTAAGAAAAATCATGGATTTAAAGCAATTTCGTCACGAGTCGAAGAAAACCATGGATAAAATGATCGAATTGGGCTTCGAATTGCTTCTCCACCCACCGTACGGACGCTCTTCGGTTGGGGAAGCAAGCATTTGTAGCTCAATTCGTTGAGTTTGTGCATGGTTTTCTTCGACTTGTGACAAAACTAGTTAAATCCATGATTTTTCTTATCAAAAAAGTAGCGTCACTTGAACGCCAATAACTTGGGTAATTATTAACAGAATGACTTGAAAATTTAACAGGATTTCTTTGAAGGTTGGTAGTATCGAACAATCATAAGGATAAAAAATTTGTGTCGCCATTTGTATTTCAGGCCCACGACTTACTGAACCGACTGTTAGCGTAAAAGTGCTTGTGCGTAAGAGTGCGAGGTACGCCAGCGTGTGACTCAAATGGCAAAATCGCGGTTCGGAGTCGACGTTGGTTCGCCCTTCACTGCCGGCAAACGGAATGCGAACCACGCGCGTTCCCACCACCTGCAGCAACAGCAACTGCCGAGTGGCTGTGGCGGGATCATCAATAATATTCAAAAAATGGGAAATTCCATTAATCATGGAACCAAACCCACAATGGGCGCCAAAAAGGAAATCCCCTGCGGGGGTGTAAATTAAAGACTCGCGCCTCGACATCGACATAACCTCAGAAAGTTGCCTAGTACCCCGCGTAGTATGCCGAGATACACCCGACCGGGTTGCGCGTCACTTGCTGCGCGATTCAAGATCGATAGATCGACGGGGCAGCTCAAGTTTTTTGTTTCATTTACTTTCCCCCTCTCCCACTATCGCCACCGCTCTCCACTGGGTCCGCGGGACATCTCTTCGCGTTAATTGATTATGCTGATAATGCTCGGGGGCGATCGGCAGTTCGGTTATGGGACCAGGTCTTCTGCCGAACAGAGCCATAGTCGCAGAGCCAGGAACGGGGGATATTTTGGTTATTTTTCCATTTGAAAGATCCACCGGCGGCGGTGGGGAGAGGGTGTGCATACCAAAGCAGGCCATTAATGATTCTTTTCCCCTCGACCGATGTGCACATCCGTTAAGGCGGGGAGGCACACACACACAAAATGGCGAATATAACGATGCCGATGCGATTCAAGCGCTCGAAAGCTCACAATGGTGCGCACCTCCCCCGCCCCGGGGGGCCCGGGGATTTTTGTGTCACCAAGAAACACACAATCTGTTTGGATTTAATTGAAACCCCATTTTGGAGTGGGAGCGGGCGAATGAGCGAGCGAACGAACGGGAAACCACGCGGGAGCAATGAATTCGTAATGAAATTCAATTTGCCATATGCAAAGCTCCCTCCTCCCTTCCCTTCCCCAGCCCCCCGCCCTCACCCTCTCCATTATTGCGCTTGATATTTTACACCCTCCTGGTGAGTACATGTGTGTGTGTTTTTTTTAGCCCCGCGCCCCCTACTCACCTCTTAAAAAAAGGGAAAAAGGGAAGAATGGCGCCCATTTGGGACCATGGGGGTAGTAGGGCCAAAGGGCTCGCCCATCCCTCCCCCCCCGTCCTCCCCCTTTATGTCGCGTCGGTTACACACATTTGTCAGTCACAGTCTGCAGCAGACACCGTGTACATACCACACACACACTAACGAAGGATGCTGGGTGCTTAAAGAGTGAGCTTCCCTTTTTCTTGAGCGTTTCAGCGTAGCAAGAAAATTGTGTTATAGAATTACATAAAACAAAGAAAACAGCTTGATGCTTTTAACAATGACTATAAGCAATCATCTTTGAATACCGCTATTTGAGCGGCCGCTGACCAAATGACCACTCATACACTGTTTCGCTCATCAAGAGCCGAACGTAACATTATAAAGCGCCCAAAATAAAGTATGCATTAAAAAGAAAGAGCCAAATTTTGAAAGGTGATACAAAAATAAACTATGACTGATAATTGAGTTCTGTAAATTACACGTGGAAAGTAAGTTTATCAGTTAATTTGCAAAAAAAAAAATTGCTGCCATTCCGAGGAGGGTTCCGGCAGGTAGCCGGTAATTTCGACAGTGGCAGTCGAAAACATATTTGCGCACATGTTTTTCAACTATTTCTGGGCATTTTCAATCAATTCCTTCTGCATTTTGGCGATGAATAGTTACAATAGATCCTACGCTTAAAGATAGTCCTGTAATTTTCGAGCTGTTGCCCAGCTGCGAGACGTTGAAAGGGTTCGCAATCTTCGCTACTCTGCCGCTCCTTTTCGTCTAAACGATCGCCTCGAGTCTTTGCGAGCTGCTCCGAGATCTGTGGCTAGGACTTCCGCTTTCTGACTTCAAAGAAAAATGTTAAAAATATACGGCACCCAAAAAAAAAAATATCGAAGCCCCCCATAACAACAACAATTGTTCGTCCGGCTTCCTTGCACGAATTTGGGCAATCAAGCGTTGTGCTATGGAACTATTTGGCTATTTACTGACTACCATCCGCAACCATCGCACAAAAATATTTGTCATACTGTGATTGCACCTGTCGAAAGTTTTGTGGCCAAATTGCCAAATTGGACATGTGTTACGCTTCTTACGCGCTTGTTTTATTATGCCCGCGATTCAACGCAAGAGTCTTCCAGTAACGTTTGAATGTGATATTTCGAGCTTTGCTTGAAATTTTGGGAATTTTTCTCCAGTCAAATCAAGTTTCCATGGTGAGTGTGCTGACTTTTTTTCGCCTTTCGTGTTCCATCGGCGATAACTTTTGAAGGTATGGTTCGATTTTGACGATTTTTTTATCACTAAAAGAAAAGAGTATAACCTTTAAAAAGACACCAACAGAGTAAATGTGAATACCACCAATTATTAAGTGTTCCATGATTTAGGACAAACTGTCCGACCGAAGGTCATTTCACTGATCGCGACCTTGTGCCACCAAATCGCCAAATTAGTATCCTCATGTTATGGACCGCTCGTCCTGTTCATTTTCCAAAATCGGTCGGAAAAATGGTAGAGTTATTCAACTTTAAAACAGGTAACAAAAAACAGAAAAATAAATCCAGTGCCCCGTGGGTGTGTGGCTGTGCATGTTCGTTCGTTCATCCCTTTTGCTGACGTCACGCCGTGCGTCAGGGAGCGCATACAGCGCGGTGTCGAGCAGCGGCATTCCATCGGGTGTCATTACCCGAGAGAAACCGTTGGCCCCACTCCCAGCGTTTGTGCGATAATGTGTCACACACGAGAGAAAGGTGGTGGGGAGCAGGGTTCGTGACTAAACGACAACGGGACGACAGCGAAGGGCGAACCGGATTCCGACGGATGATTCCCTCTTTCCACCATTTCCGGTTTGAGTGTTTCAGTGGTGCGAACCGAACGAAACAACACAGCAAAAGAAAAAAAAACAAAACAGGAAAGGTAAAAGTGGAACGAGTGGATGACGCGTGCGGGTGTACGTGTGGGTTGGGGGTGGAAGGATGGCAGAAGGGGCAAGGAATTGGTGCAAGAAAGGGACACACATTTTTCGGCATGGGACGCGACGTGATGTGGGACCCGCACACAAAGAGACAACCGCCTCCTCCTGCCCCCAACCCCCAGGAGCGACAGGGAAACACGCCAGATGCCTAATGATGAAAGTTTCTTGTTTTTTTTTCCTTTTTTTCCACTCTTCTCTTTTTTTCTATTCGTGACGGCAGAAATGGAGAACACTGGGGCAAACAGGCAAGTGGGCCAGCTTTGACAAGCTCCAACCCATACCACCGTTCGCGCATCCATCGAATGTGGAATGTGTAGCATAACAGCAGCAGCAGCAGCAGCAGTCGCTTTGACACTTATGTTTTTTTCTCCCTCCCGCTCCGCTGATTGGAATTTAAGCATAAAACGCCGCTTCGGTGTGGTGGGCACCAGAGGCACCATGGTAATGTTGCTGCTACTACTGCCAGCTATCGTGCCGGCACAGCATGTTGCACAGATTCTTCGATATCGTGCAGCGGGCCGTGACCGCGGGTCTCGGGGGTAAAGTTACGTGCCGCGTGTGCCCGCGGTTTGTGTCAGGCAGCGAGGCGAGGGAAAGGGGAGTGTGGTAGCTACCCGTTACGCTTCACATAAATGTCACCTCGGCCTGAGCACGGCCGCGAGCATTGCCAAACTTTTACACCCCAGCCCAGCAGCCCAGCAACCCACGAACCAGACAGCAAATGCAGGATTGCTCGCACTCGAAACCATCGATAGTCTGTAATGTGTGCCTCTCTTTCTCTCTCTCCCTCTCTCTCTCTCTCTCTCTCTCTCTCTCTCTCTTTTTCCTTTTTGCTATCTCACTCTACTTCAAACTACAGTGGTCGGCATAAGTAAAATCCCCCCTCTATGGAGTCCATCACATTTTCGCCTGGTAATTCGACATTTTCGGTCACGAAGGCCATGCGATTTTTTTGCTGGAAGCTCTAACTTTCCTCTTTCCAAATCACTTACTTTCAGCTTAATAGGTTCGATAATCTTTTCTTGAAAATTCTTTAAGTGAAAGATGGTCGAGCACGATTGTGAGAAAAGTAAAAGTCCACCTGCACGGAAACATGTTTCTCAATTAATATGAGTCACTCATAAAGCGGATTTCCATTTGCAGCCATTTTGACATGACTTTCACATGTTTCCCGATATGTTGGAGTTTATTCTCATCGTATTGCTTCGTAAAATATTTTTTTTTATAGATATATCATTCATAATGGGAATTTTACATAAAAAAACCCATAAATCCTCAATCTGAGCTGGAAGAAGGTGATTCAAGGCAATTAGTACGACGAGGATGTTAATAAGAATTTATGGTTTTAGCGATTCGTTTAAAATCGTTTTCCTATTGCTCAACAAAATTGCTTTCTCGGGCCCATACGCTGACTGAATAAATAAAAAAAATCCTTCCAGGCGTCAGCATAATTTTCGCACCCAACAGTCTTATTATTTTCACTAATTTAACATTCTAATTGAACGGAAAAGCTGCTTTATAACATCACCGTGCCTCATTGTGACCTGTAACTGACGGTCTGGCATACCATGGTTTGCTTTCTACCAAACTCTCTATCGATATATTTCATGAAATGCCTTAATTGATGATTCTAAAAACAATAAACTACTTCTCCAGCCTTCTTTAGACTTGAAAACATATTTCCGGGTGAAATTAAACCGATTCAGCTCAGTTTGGAATGAAACGGAAGTCTTTGAGCATATCTACTTCTGCATTTATGATGCGCTGATCTTCCGTGGCATATTTCGCTCCAAAACTGACAGCGAAAGGGATCCTATGATTGAATAGATAGTTAGTTTCGATGATTTCTTAATCTCTGGAAAGATTTTTCAATCATCCGTCTTCCGATGGCGTCCGAGTTTGGAGCTGTAAGATACTGATCTAGAAGATTGCTGATTAATTAGGATGTCATGAACTGCCCTCCGATTGTGGATAATTTTTCTGCTCATATCTGTTAAAGTACTTGGTTCAAACAATTATGAACAAGCTGTTTTCTGATGAGCGTACACTCCTTCCAGTTAGTATAGGACCACCTGTGATTTTCGTAGTTTCTCACTACTGATAACAGTAATAATTTCAACCCGTATCATTAGTGATTGGTATTGGTGAGATATGTTTACAGTGTGAGTTTCGTATTTTTACGTGCATATTCCACACAGATACACGCATTTGGTGTTTTCGGCCTGTCAAGTTAGTATAAGACCATTTCAATTTTTCTTCAAAACCAATTCTATTTTTGATTGTAAAAAAATAGCCGCAGTTTGCAAATAATACAATTAATAAAGAGTTACTTTTCCGCTGCGATTTGCAACCAGGAGAATGCGATTTGGCCTACTTTTCACCCTTTTTTTCAGCGCCTCCTGCTTTAAGTCTTCCCTTGCCTTAAGAATTGCACTTTTGAGCTCATCAACTGAGAAAAAATAACTTCCCTTAGCGTAAATCTTATCTACAAGGATTCCCCAGATGATTTTACATTTGATTTGAATCTAAAGAACGAGCATACCAATCGAGCAAATCAATTTTAAGATCCTTCATCCACTGTGTCGCGGGTGGATGGCGGCACTATTCGGTTGATAAATATTTTTTTCGACCGATTGGTGATCAAAGATGGGACTGAACAGCCTTCCAGAACCTTAATACAATCTTTGCACTTCATTTTGAACGACGTGAAAGCCTGCATGAGCTTGGGCATGCTCATATATGCTCAAGTAATTTAGTTAAAATGGAAGTGGGTGATCTGTTTACTAAAATATATGTTTAAAGACTTTCAGGCAATTTTCAGTGACCAAAAGAAGTTTAATTTAGCTGGTCTAGATAGATTCATCGGTTATTGGCGCGATTTGAGGTAAGACGAGCAATTTTTTCCACCAGCAACTTTGGTGGAGGCTCCTGTATGGTTTGGTTAGGACTTTACGCTGCTGGAAAGCTCATGCAGGCTTTCACGTCATTCAAAATGAAGTGCAAAGATTGTATTAAGGTTCTGGAAAGCTGTTCAGTCCCATCTTTGATCACCAATCGGTCGAAAAAAATATTTATCAACCGAATAGTGCCGCCATCCACCCGCGACACAGTGGATGAAGGATCTTAAAATTGATTTGCTCGATTGGTATGCTCGTTCTTTAGATTCAAATCAAATGTAAAATCATCTGGGGAATCCTTGTAGATAAGATTTACGCTAAGGGAAGTTATTTTTTCTCAGTTGATGAGCTCAAAAGTGCAATTCTTAAGGCAAGGGAAGACTTAAAGCAGGAGGCGCTGAAAAAAAGGGTGAAAAGTAGGCCAAATCGCATTCTCCTGGTTGCAAATCGCAGCGGAAAAGTAACTCTTTATTAATTGTATTATTTGCAAACTGCGGCTATTTTTTTACAATCAAAAATAGAATTGGTTTTGAAGAAAAATTGAAATGGTCTTATACTAACTTGACAGGCCGAAAACACCAAATGCGTGTATCTGTGTGGAATATGCACGTAAAAATACGAAACTCACACTGTAAACATATCTCACCAATACCAATCACTAATGATACGGGTTGAAATTATTACTGTTATCAGTAGTGAGAAACTACGAAAATCACAGGTGGTCCTATACTAACTGGAAGGAGTGTAGAGTCAGCTGTTCTTCGGCACGTGCAAAAATCCGCGCGCAATCGACTTTCTACTGAAAATGCTAGGATAAGTGGATTTAACATATGTAAACAATAACGGAGGGCACGTGAAACATTAAAACAGACGTAAATATAAGCTTTATTGAAGATACAGTAACCACAAAGCTCTATACTAAAAATATTTCTTGCAAAGAGGACTTTTACTTTTCTCACAATCGTGCTCGACCATCTTTCACTTAAAGAATTTTCAAAAAAAGATTATCGAACCTATTAAGCTCAAAGCAAGTGATTTGGATAGAGGAGAGTTAGAGCTTCCAGCAAAAAAATCGCATGGCCTTTGCGACCGAAAATGTCAAATTACCAGGCAAAAATGTGGTGGACTATAGAGGTGGGCTTTTACTTATGCCGACTACTGTACCTACAGCAGCAGTAACAACAAACGAATTTCGATTAATTCAATTCCTTTCTCTCGCTCTTTCTTTCTCTCTCTCTCTCTCTCTCTCTCAGAACTATCGCACAAAGTACAGTGTTATTGAGGAGGGATACGAGACATCGCGAGAAGAGACAGCAGTTAAGTTGGCAGCGAGTTGTTTAAAAACCATTCCCAAAGCGCATCCCTTCTAACGCTCAGCTCATTTACCCCCCCCCCCCCCAGGGCTCCGAAACGTAAAGGGGTTGAGGATGTGGCTCCTCATCAATCTCAAGCTGCACGATTTGCACGATCCGCGCAGCAGCAACGCTACTATGCAACGGCCCATTAGCCACGAACACACCAGCCACCAGCCCCGGGCCACTCAGTTTTACCAACCTGTTTCATTGTCACTGCACTCTCGGCTGTTACATATGTTGCACCGACTGCCTAGGTTCCGTGGTGAGTTTCTGTGGTTGCGGAAATAAATATAAAAAAAAACACTCGTCGTCGTTCCTTTCCGTAGATTCTGCTGGTTTGTTTTTTGTTTGTTTGTTTGGTTGTTTCTGGTCCTACTCCTCCTGCTGCTGCTGCTGCTACTGCTGCTGCCAACGCCAGCCGTCCATAAATCATTCAACCATCAATTGCACAAGCGCTCAGGAGCTGATGACCACAACACACTACACCGCGCCGGCTGCTGATCGGAATTCGGGGTACTTTAGCAAACTCATCATCATCCTCCCCCGCTCGCGTCGCATGCAGCCCATTAGCTATCCCAACGTTGGGACAGAGCGCGCGAGCCTTTTGCTTGTGGTGCTGCTGCTGCTGCTGCCAAGAGACTTGCCGCCACACAGTGTGTTTCTGTGTGTGTTCGGTGGGCGCATCAAAAGCTCGCTCTTTTGATTTCGCCTTTCGACACCATCGTCACCATCATCATCGCCATCAGGGCATCGTTATCGTCGGCAGCAGCAGCAGCAGCAGCATCTTGGCACTTACCTCGCAACTGTGAGCGGCCGTGAGTGCGGCTTAATGACTGTGACACTTGAGTTTTTGTTGTGTTTGTGTTTGTGAGCTGGACCGCCTTTTTTCTTCTTTTGCTCGTTGTGTTTTCCCCCCTCCTTTTCGTCTTATCTTCGTCTGTGGAGCTTTGTTTTTGTTCCGTCCGTGACAGTGATTTCCCACGAGCCTCCATCGTTTCCCCAACTTCCGGTCCAAACACCATCACCCTCACACAAACTCTGACAATGACAATGAAGGGTTGCATGCGTGTATGGCATTTGTGGGAACGCCCAGCCACCATTTCTCGCACTGTCTGTGTCGGCACGCCGCGGAAAGAAAATAGATTAACGTATGCATTAAAAAAAAAGAGACAAAATTTGCCGATTTTTCATGGGCAAACCGTCAATCGCACTGTAGAAACTAAAAATGCAGCATTAGTAGTAGTTATCCATGAGTCATCAGACAAAATTTGAAAGCTCTATCAGTCGAACTCTAATCGTGATGGTGAAAAATGTGAAGCAACTTCGTTCCGAGGTTTGCGCGTTTCAAAAACCGTATCCTGACGCGTTCGAAAACATGATCGTGTGCACCTTGTGAGTGTCGGATATAGCCGTTCCAGTATCCGCAAGATTTGGGCGCTATTGCCCATCAATAAAAGCATCAGAAGAAGACATGGTTCTGCACGATTCTGACTGACAAAAAGCTCCAAAGGATTTTAATCTCCGAGACCGAGACCGAGAAAAAAGTGTGCACATCTATGCGTGCGATTGGCCTGGCGATCGGTGCAATGGTCCAAATAGTTAAGAAGTACCTCGCGGACATGGGTAAACTCGTCAGAAAACGGAAGACCCGGCCACTGATCTCGGAGCAGCTCGCAAAGACTCCAGGCGATCATTTATACGAAAAAGAGCGGCTGAGTAGCGAAGATTGCGAACCCTCTCAACGTCCCCCAGCTGTTGCCCATCGAAAATTTCTAGGCTAACTTTAAACGTAGGATCTATTGTAACTATTCATCGCCAAAATGGAGAAGGAATTGATTGAAAATGCACAGAAATAGTCGAAAAACATGTGCGCAAATATGTTTTCGACTGCCACTGTCGAAATTACCGGCTACCTGCCGGAACCCTCCTCGGAATGGCAGCAATTTTTTTTTTGCAAATTAACTGATAAACTTACTTTCCACGTGTAATTTACAGAACTCAATTATCAGTCATAGTTTATGTTTGTATCTCCTTCCAAATGTTGTCTCTTTTTTTTAATGCATACGTAACTTACGAAATATTCTAGCAGCTCCTCGTTGCAGCAGCAGCATGCTACCCTACAGCGGCAACCGGAAAGCAGTTCATCACAGCCGCCCAAACTGCTAATATGCGCACGTGTGAGTGTGTCAATGTTTGCGAGCAGACGCCAGCGACGTCAGCGACTCCTGCGAATGCAACTCCGGCTCCAGGATGGATGGTCCCGAAGATCGGATCGTCGGGTCTTGAGCGTGGTGTCTGTTTGTGAAGAGAGGGGGGGGGAGGGGGGGGGGGATTCGCCTCTTTCTTGACGGCATGGTACATCAGTGTACGAATTTAATTAGTTGTCTACAATTTCCGGGTGATTCCACGGCAAACGGGGGCCACTCCGCTGCTGTGGGAAAGAGAGAGAGAGAAAGAGAGAGCGAGAGAGAGAGAGAGAGAGAGAGAGAGAGAGAGAGAGAGAGAGAGAGAGAGAGAGAGAGAGGGAGAAAGTAGTCCCCAGTGCAGCGTATTCTAAATGGAGATAATGCAGATATCTTCGTATATAAACGTACGCACACCCTTACCCACACATACACATAAGTTCTCGCCTCGGATATGTGTGTTGGCACACGTATGGCTTCCCACTGGATTGCAGGATCAACGGACCAACTCGGTACGATACGGTGTGGGCTGCTGGATGAGAACTGGAACTTGAACTGCAACAAGGGAACCTCCCCGGCTGGTGGTAAGAAGGAAAAGGGACTGGTAGAAGAGGGGAACGAGGGACAGGAAGACGGAGAGGAAGAGGGAGAAGTAGGAGGAGGGTAGCAGATCGGGCAAAATCGTAATAAATCTTTATCAGCAACTCCAACTGCTGCTGGAAACGTCTTGTCGAGTTGAAATTTCAATCCCCAAAACCCCCCCAACCTCACGTCCGACACTCACCCTTATTCAACCCCCTTCCACCCTCGTTTCTCTCTCTCTCTCTCTCTCGCTCACTCAAAAGTGGCTGCACATCTCGAGCGCATCCACATAGTGGATATGAGGGACGCGGTGGTTTTAGCAAGCGAACGGTACCCCATATGAGGGGGTGGTTTAAGGCACGGAGTGCGGGGGTTGGCAGCCAAAGCATTAGTTGTGAAGCGAACCAAGCGCCCCGAATCAGGGGGTGGGAGGGGGGAAGTGCAAGTGCACATAATGTAATTAATATTTTAAGGGTACGCGATGTTATTCTATAATTAATCATCCAACCCCCGAGACACACCCCGCTACATGCGCTGGTTTTTTCCTAAGGTTCCCGTGCGAAACCGTAATGCCGTTTGCTGCTGCTGCCGCCGATGGAAACCTGCCACGAAAGTCAGCTGCACACGTTAGCAGCACGAGAGCGTGAGAGCGTGCGTGGAATCATTTGGAATAATTGCTGTGTTTTTTTTTGTTTTTTGTTTGTTTTTTTTTGTATTGGTCTGGTTGTGGTGAGAAGCAATTAGCTGCACCTAGAGCCCAGGCCCAATCGGGGGAAAGCTCTGGTCCCGTCCCGATACGTGTTAACGCGTTAACGAACGCACGGAGAGCCGAAATCAATCGATCGGCAACACTGGGCCCTCGGTTCGGGACTCCTCAGCTCAGATCGATCGATTCGCCTGTTCGATCCAACAAACACACCCTCACGCACAATCCCTTGCGCGCGCTCTCTCTCTCTCTCTCTCTCTCTCTCTCTCTCTGTTGCACCGACGATGGTGGCTCGGGTTGCGCTCGAACGGAATCATAAATCATTCATCCTGTCACCCAAGCTTTCACATTTGTTCACGTACTCGGATATCATTTCGTGCCACCGATGTGTTGCCAACCAACCACTTCACTACCGAAACCGGAGCACCACCAATCACTTCCTTCTCCCTCGATTTTTACCACCTCCTCAGAGAGAGAGATAGAGAGAGAGAGAGAGAGAGAGAGAGAGAGAGAGAGAGAGAGAGAGAGCAGGAAGGAGAGGATAAAAAGTGCTTACGCGCAACGGGCGAAAGCGAACCCGTAAGAGACTGAATGATAGAGCACCCTTCACGAGCCTGGTAAGGGGGATGAAGGGGAAGGGGGGGGAGGATGGGGTTGTATGTCGAGAAGGGAATTGTGTATTGCAGCGAGCTCGACGCAGAAGCGGCAGAAGTCGACGGCAGCAATGGCGGGTGTCGAAATCTATTCCACCCCATTCCACCACCCCACCACCAGTACGCAAACCAACTCCGCTATCCGACTCCGAATTCAGCAACCGCCCTGCACCATTCCACTGGCTCGCACTGGATTCCGGAACCACCCGGGGTGGTGCCTTGTCTTGAATGCGGGCGGGATAGATTTGGGAGTACCTAGGGGTAGGTATACCGAGTGGTGCAATACAGACACACCGATTGTGCGAAAAAAAAAATGGAAAAAGACAGGGAGAGAGAGAGCGAGAAAGAAATGAAAGTTGAAGAACCGCGACAACAGCGCGATCCGATGTGTATTCGCTCGGCTATCCGGGATCTGCGTGGTATCCCTTTTTTTCAACGGTACCGTTGGGAGGGAGGGGGTGTCCAAAAAAACCGACACCACCCCGCCACCGAGCTGCTGAGCTGGGATGCACCTGAAACGATGCTCGATGCTTCATGCTACGATAAGCCACCGATTGCACACGTGTGATGTTAGCATACCTCTCGTGGCCGTGGCGCAACCAGCATGATGCTACCGGTAGCTCAACACCATCACCACACACATACCGTGCACGAGTGGGTCCACTTGGTGCACCGCGCAGCAACCGGCAATTCCTTCCGTCCTCGCCGAAAGCTCGAGCTCGAGGCAACCCCCGTGTGCTGGTGCACCCCGCCCCACCCCTGGGTGCAGGGAAAGGGGGGGGGGGGGGGAAACACGTCAGGTTTTATTATGATCCATTTAGCATTCGATTACGAGTGCACCTCGCATAGCTGCCACTACTGCTACTGCTACTGCTGCGCGTCTGCGTTTTCTTTTTTTTTTTTTTTTTTTTTTGTGTGCCGAGGGTAACGTTGCCGATGGAGGCGCCCGGTAGTTCACTTGAATGGAGGCGCCCGGTGGCTCAAGAAAATTTCTACTTCACCTGGGGCTGGCCAGGCCAGGCGGGTAGGGAACGGCGATGGTCCGACATGGTCCGACGGAGCCCGGAGCCTGAGTGGCAATTGCTGGCTGGCTGGCTGGCTGGTTTGGTGAATACCATCGATGCATGACCGGTGTTTGGGAGGGTGGGGATCGGCGGTGGATTATCTGGACGATTTGATGGTATTGCCCCTGCCCGTTCCCACCGGTTTGCTCTGTGTAGAGAACGCCATCCCTCGTAGTAGTGGCGACTGCAGCTCAGCAACCTCAGCTGCTGGACTCGTTGGCCACTCGAGCACCGCCTGCTGTGTGAGCTGCCTCAAAAGCCGTTCAAATATCGAGTTAAAACGCCGCAATGTCCACTGGGCTCCTTTCTTCACCCCCGTCTCTCTTTCTCTATTTCTCTCTCTCTCTTTCCTTCTCTCTTTCGAGCCCCAGGCTTTGTATGCTGCGTGGACTGGTCGACAGCGAAATTCAATCTCGGTTTCCGATTGCTGGACAAACTATGCCTGTGTGTGTCGTGTATGTGTGTATTTGTGTGTGTGCTTGACCCAATTTGTAAGTGGCCAGCTAAGCTAGTGGCCCGAGCATGGGCTACAGAGGTGGAGGCAGAAGATGGCAGAGAGCGGAACCTAGTCTAGAAACCGGAAGCCAACCCCTTTCCACCTCCAACCCCTACCACAGTCCGGCAACTTCAGCCGAGATGGAGAGTGCCGGCCAACTGGTGCACGTTCAACCGTTCAACCACCGTTCGGCCCAAAAGTTCGTCTTGACCAACAGCCGCAGCTCTTGGTCACATACCGGATCGAGGATCCGGTGAATTAGTAGGTGTGCCAAAGAGTGTGTGTGTGTGGGTGTGCCAGGTGGGTGAGTGCGTCGTAGCATTGTTTCTGCGACCATAATTAACTGCATCAATATTCATGGCATCTCGGGGCGCCTTCCCAACAGAAACGAAAGCCTTCAACGACAACGACGATAAAGAGAGAGAGAGAGAGAGATACACTGTGGCCGTGATTAATAAGTGATACATCCTCCTCCCCCTCCAGAGCCCGCAGCACCAAGCTTCTCCATTGATCCATTCCACCAAAAACCGGGATAATGATCCCGAGCAGCTCGTCGGAGTTCTCGGGTGAGCTCCGGTGACCGGAAATGGTTGCGGAACGGCGAATCACATACGCACTCATCACACCGACGGTGAGCGCCGGCGTGACAGCGGCAATTCGAATGCGCCTCCAGGGTGTAGTAGCTGAGCCCAATGAGCAACAGCAGCACCAGTGGCCATGCATACGTACGTGCCACCCTGCCAGCCCTCAGAACCGCCTGACGGCCTGACCCCAAACATGGCATCGAGCGAGCGCACCGCATAAAACACCAAATCAATTCGCATGATGTATGGCCGGTGAAACCGTGCGTATCGCGGACTTAAAAATTGTTTGCCACCCCCTCCCGCCCTTCCGCTCCCCCTTTTTGTCGTCCTCCAGCACCCTACCTCCCCACCGGGCGCACACCGTCAATTGCTGTCCAGAGAATCGTAAATTAAAACAGATGACGGCCGCCGGTCTTCGTATGCGTCATCCTGCGCGTCTGTCAGTGTATGTGTGTGGAAGGATGCGGTCGAGAGAAGGGAGGTTTTATGAAATGGCCGCAATATCATAAACCAATTTCGGGGAAAAGATTTCTCGTTTTCCTATTTTCCCCTAATTTCGTTTTGTTTTCTTCGCCTTCCTTCGTCGGTCGTTCCTTCTTTTTCCTGCTGCGCTGATGGCATCTTCTAGGGAGGGGCGGGGGTGGGGGGTTGGGGGATGATAGCCATCGATATTCTTGCCTGCTCCTCCCACACCACGAAGGAGTCATCTTACTCGAATGAAAGTATCGTTTAATGAGTGCAATTTGTGCTCACTCGGCCTGCCACCATAACCGACATGCCTCACCACCGCCCCCCCCCCCGCCCCCACCCCCTTTTTTTCCTGTTTCCTGGCATCCCGGGGGGTGCTGGTCCTAAATGGTGGGGGCTCGGGAATAGAAATTTCGGGAAGAAAGGAAACAGCCGCGTTCATTGATGTTATCAGCCATTATTTTCCAATCTTCCAGCACCCCTGCTGGACCGCCCCTCGCAATAGCGCACATTAATTGCGGCTCGGACTCCGGACTCCGGCCTCCGGACCTTCCCGCCCTGCGTGCAACGACAATCAACGCAATCATCATCATCATCTCGTCGTCGTCGTCGTCGTCGTCGCCCCATGGCGCCATTATCAGCCATTGTGCCGCATCACAGTCGACCATTAGGAGAAGCTAGGCATGGGCTGAGGGGGCCCTTCCTGCTGGTGGGGAAGAATTTTGGCCACTATGTGTTTTGCACTCACACATATACACGGCGGCTGGAATGACTTTTGCAGCCCTCAAGCAAAAACCACAAGCCACTCGAAGAAGATTGAACCGAGAGGAGGAGAAAGTTGGTAGCTTACAATTTTACACCCCCCGGTTGGCCCCGCCTTTACCGGGTACCGTGCTGGCTGTGCTTGTTGTGAGCTAATCGTTAACGGTGGCTCACTCCACACAAGACACAAGAGGTGAAGGACGCGTAAAAGAATGTAGCGAAGTGGTAGGTCGCATCTCTATTATTTATAATTGCACCCCCACCCACCGAGTACACCAGTTTTTGTTTTTTGGTTTTGCTCTCCACAACCAAGGAAAAGAGATAGAGAGAGAGAGAGAGAGAGTGAGAGAGAGAGAGAGAGAGAGAGAGAGAGAGAGCAGGGTCATCTTTCAATTTTTTTATTTCTAAGGGTCCTAAATACTTTCAAAATAAGGATTTCGATTTATCTGAAACCGCCAAATCTTACAAAGACGGCAATAGAACAGTTGATAGACATTTCAGTAGATAGCTATTTACTCGAAAATTATAAAACAAAGAATGCGTAGAAAGAAATTGGTTGTTATATGCTCCTAGTAGAAAATCAGTGTATTGTTTTGTATGCAATATTTATGCCTCCTCCGAAGAGCAAGTACCTAAGCTCTTCAGATGGCTCTAACGATTGGAAACATATTATCCCCCCATAAAATGTTGCGTATTTTCGGGACAAAAAAGGCCCGTTTTTGACGATTTTTGTGACGCAACCAATCAACTTTTCTTTTTTCAAGTAAATGACATATTAATCTACAACTTTTGTAGAATATTTGGTGTTGTTTTGAGCAACATTCATTGGAAAATTAATTCTTTGCATCAAGTTCTTCGAAAAGCGTGTCTTCGAAAAGACACTTTTTGCGGTACCCATCGTAGCTGCGTCATGGGTCAGAAAAATACAAATCAATACTCATTTGAAAGATTATAAGTTTATGCAGGTAGCCCTGTCAAGATTTTGTTGATACTCTTATTTTTCGATTTTTGGCACATTTTTGAAGTTGAACAAGTGGAGCGTTTTGCGATCCTGCCGAAAAAACGAGCTTTAGATAATTATTTAAAAAAAAGAATCAACAATTTTCATGAAATCTTGACGAGGCTACCTGGCAAAAAGTGTACGGATTATGTGTTAAAAAATTAAAAGCGATTTGTCCAGTAGTTTTTACGGTACGATGGGCACCGACATTGAATCGTTTGTCATTTAAAAGTACTCAATCCAGATGAGTTGAGTAAAAATGGCAAAGAAGACCTAAATGAGAAAGAATTAGAACCAGAATGTCTTCATTTGGCAGAATATCTAAAACGGTATCAATTAAAAAGTGAAGAACCCAACACTTTATTACAAATTTATCACATTATGAAAGAAAACCGAATCGAAGACACTTTTCCCAGTGTAGAGATAGCTTTACGAGTTTTTCTAAGTTTGATGGTAACTAACTGTAGCGAAGAACGATCTGTTTCAAAATTAAAACGAATAAAAAATTAATTAATAAGTGTAATGCAGCAAGAGCGTTTGAATACCTTATCGTTGATGTGAATTGATTTTGAGTTATTAAATGAATTTTTGCAAATTAAATCTAGAAGACATTAAAAAAAGGGAGGCCCCGTTATCATAGTGTGCCCAGGGCCCACAAGAGGCTAAAGACGGCCTTGAGAGAGAGAGAGAGAGAGAGAGAGAGAGAGAGAGAGAGAGAGAGAGAGAGAGAAGAAACGTGTGTCGAGGGAGGAATTGGAACAGTACCAATCCACCACTGTAGTACCCGGAGAGTGCTCCGCAGTATCGAGTCGTACCCCCTTTTCGGTGTCACAAAACCAATAAATCCGCTTCGAAACCCGGCACTAGAGCGTGCTGTGGTGGCAGAGGAAGAACGCACAACAACAAGGATTAAATAGATCCCTCGCTAGCCCGCTTCGAGTGTGGCCCGACAGGCGACAATACATCAACGTCATTAGATCAGCACCACGGGAACAAAAAAGAAAAAAAGGAACTACCACCAAAACACCTGCCTTCCTGTCGGCCAACAAAATGGCGGTCAACCACACACGTACGCACACACACACACACACGCACAAGCGAATAGAGCGACAGACACACTCACATGGAATTGTTTTAAAGTGCCCGGGGGGTCGGGATGGGATCCGAGGATATCCGATGAGCACCTCGGATTGATGGCCACTCATTCTTCACTTCGTCACCTCCGGAGGAGGAGATTGGGAGGGAAGGATCCCGAAAACCAGAAAACACCTTCCACCCCCCACCCCCGCCCCCAACAATGAGGGTCATCTATCGTGGTCATCTCGTCTGCGCTCTGCCTGTTACCTTCAGGCTTCCCCCCCCCCTATAACCTCACCCCACCCACGCAACCCCCTTGAGACGACGATGAATTAACTACATTAATTACAAACCAACCTGACCTACCCGTCCGGACCACTTCCGCCTTTTGTCCGCCAACGGAGAAGTGCGGGATTGACCAACGAATTGAGCCCGGTCGTCACTGTCCACACAGACTAAGGGCAGACACAGGGCAGGTGCCCTGAAGTGGCCAGTTCGCATCGCAATCGGCATTGTCACCCCCACCCTGCCCTGGGGTGGGGGGGGGGGGGGGGTAGTTGGCTAGAACCTACCGAAACCGTTTGATGCCAGTTAGTGCCAGCGTCAGTCAGTCAGTCAGTCAGTCAGTCGGTCCAGCCCGGGGCTTTGATTCAATAATGGAAAACGCCAACGCCACTGCACCCTCTTTGGGTTGGTGCACCCGCTGCCACTACCCCATGGGTTCCAACCCCACCCTCCCCGCAAAACAGACGCACGCACAATGGGATCATGGTAGCGGTCATGGGAGGCGGGCTGAGAAGGGACCCGCAATATTCACCGTGGCCGGTCCTTCAGCCCCCGGGGCCAACTCCCTGTCCACACGCACACCCGCCCCCCGGGGGGGTGCCAATAAACACGCACTTGATCCGAGTGGAATGCGGAACAATTGCGGACATTCGAGGGCGACTATGGCACAGCATATGGCTGCTCCTTCACCTTTCATCCCCTTCTTGCTTCTGTAAACAAATATTAGGTTGGGTAATAAGTCTTTTCGTATTTTGGCAATAGATGGCTTTGGAGTCGTCTATCTCCACCGTTATAAATCAAAATTCGAAGAAATTCGCTATATTTTGAAAATGTTCTACAAAAAAGGGAAAAATGCCACGCAAGCCTCCAATTAAATTTGTGATGTTTAGGGGGACGATGCTGAATCAGTTCGTGTAGCATAACGATGGTTCGCGAGCTTCCGTTCTGAAAATTTTGATGTCAAAGATGCACCTCGCTCTGGCCGACCTATCGTTGCTAAAGTCGATGAAATTATTGAAAGGATAGACCAGGATCGTCACATAAGCAGCCATTACATCGCTAAGGAACTAAACATTCACTATAAAACCGTTTTGAGCCATTTAAAAAAGGGTGGCTACAAAAAAAAGCTCAATTTTTGGATACCGCATGAATTGTCTGTGAAAAATTTAATTCACCGAATTAACATCTCCGATTCTTTGCTGAAACGGAATGAAATCGAACCGTTTCTGAAGCGAATGGTTACAGGACATGAAAAGTGGATCAAATACGACAGTAACGTGCGAAAAGGATCATGGTGCAAGAATGCAGAAGCTACACAAACAGTCCCAAAGCTAGGAAGACGCCGCGGAAGGTTATGCTCTGCGTTTGGTGGGATTGGAGAGGAATCAATCATTATGAGCTACTCCAGACTGGTCAAACTACTAATTCTAGACTTTACTGTGACCAATTGATGAGATTGAAGCAAGCAATCGAGGAAAAACGGCCAGAATTGGCCAACAGAAAGGCCATCGTCTTCCACCATGACAACGCTAGACAACACACATCTTTGATGACTCGGAAAAAACTGGGAGTGCTTGGCCGGAAAGTTTTGATGCATCCTCCATATAGCCCAGACCTTGCACCATCGGATTACCACTTGTTTGGTTCTATGCAAAACTCCCTTAGTGGAGTACCGCTACCTTCAAGAGAAGCATGTGAAAACATCGTGTCACAGTTTTTTAACGATAAACCACGGAGTTTTTACACTAAAGGAATTATGTCTTTAGCCGAAAAATGGCAAAAGGTGGTTAACCAAAATGGATAATATTTGGTTGAATAAAGTTGCTCAAAACTAAAAATATATCCCTTTGAAGTTTTACTCAAAATACGAAAAGACTTATTACCCAACCTAATATTTGCTCTTCCTTCCCACGAGCTAGAGCGCAAGAGAGAGAGAGAGAGAGAGAGAGAGAGAGCGAGAGAGAGAGAGAGAGAGAGAGAGAGAGAGAGAGCGAGCGATTGACAGAGAGCAGTGAGGTCGAGTAGGGCCTGTGCGTGGTCTACTGGCTGTTGAACAGACGCACCGCACACGCACAAGTACTCTCTAGTGTCCACTCACATGCCCCTTCTCTCTCTCTCCCCCTCCCCCCCGTACCCTCGGTTTCCGTTTCCTTGGATGTTTCCTGCCTTTCGCACTTTCGTCGTTCGATCGTTCGATGGCAGTGGCGACAACGAAGATGATGATGATGATCATGGAGCCTAGCTCGCTACTGCTAGCATACTAAATAGCCTTCCATCTGCTGGTCGCGCAGAAAGAGAGAAGAGAGGGCGTCGAGTAGGATGCAAATGCTAGGAAGATGACGCGACGGGGGCCCCCCCATTGTCTCTTTGTGTGCACGCGCCTGTGTTTGTGTGTGTTCGTATGTTCGACATTTTGCCAGGATTGCGCCAGGCCAAGCCCTAATCCATAATGGAGAAGCGATGACCACGGCAATCGGTCGGTCGGTCGGTCGGTCGCAGCAATCGATTTCATCTTTTATTCACGCGCCTGCTACGATGCTGTGCTGTGTCCAAGGCGCTCTCATGACACTCTGTGTACTTTTGTGGGTGCTTGAGAGAAAGAGAGAGAGAGAGAGAGAGAGAGAGAGAGAGAGAGAGAAACGATAAATCATCGAAATTGAGGGGTTTTTGAAGATCGTGTCGCGTACGCGTAGCGCGAACCGACGAGCGATGTTACGCTCCTGCGACGGGCTGTGTGTGGTTGATAGATAACGCCGTACGCGCGCACACCTTGAACCGTGCCTGCTGCTGCTGCTGCCAATGATGATGATGACGGTTTTTGAACAAATAAACAACATCCACCCCCGCTCACCATTCTCTCCCGGCCTGGCCCGGCCCGGCTGCGATACGGGGATTTTATCGACGACGGGCTCGACTCGCCCGGGGGCCCGCTGGCTTCGCGCGGTTGATGGTTCTACGGGGCTTTCGAGTGCTGCAGCCCTCCACCAGCCGCCATCATGAGTTGCTCATGATTTTTGTCTTAATCGAGGTGTTAAACACGCCGCCACAGCGCCCACCTTGAGCACCCACCTTCACCCCCCCCCCCCCCCCTCCCCCACATTCTCTGCCAGTAAGCTAGAGTAATATCCGACTAGAAGCAGTCGGTGCGATGCCAAAGGCATTACACCATCAGCACCAGCATCGTCATCATCATCATCATCGTGATCCACGCCAGGCCCGGGGCAGGCGGGTGGCATCAGCTTGTCGGCGCTGTACCTTGTATCTTTAGAGCGACAGGCTAAGGACTTGTTTGACACCATCATCGCCCCCCCCCCCCCCTTATTCCCCTCGCTTGCTGCCGCTCGTCTCGGCCGCTAAGTGGCGGTCGGTCTCGGTAAAGGGTCGGTGGGGGTGGGGTGCGTGTGGCTCGGTGACAAACAAAACGTTCAACGTCATCATCACCACTCGCACCACTCGTGTCAACAAGGCGATGGAGAGACCACCCCCCCCGGCCCCCCCCCCCCTTCCACAGGACACACACCTGACAGACCCGCTCTACGCCCCCCCCCACCCCTTTTCAGCAAATGAGAGTGGGCGGTCCGAGTCCGAGGAATGGACAACATCATTATCATCATCGGCATCGGCATCGGCATCGTTTCTTAGCGGCGCCGATCACGCCATGAAACACACCGGGTAATGGTTATTAAAGACCCCACCACCCTATTCGCACCCCCCCCCCCCCCCCCCCCCCCGTCCCCAAAAAACTGCGCAAACTTTGCGTGATGCTGCTGCTGCTGCTGCTGTTGCTCAAATATTGATAAAATTAATTTCGAGATTACAAATTGATGATCTGCCTAGCCAGGGGTGGTGGTTTTTGGGGGGTGTGGTGTTGAGGGGCTGGCTGAGGAGGAGACTGGGAGAGCGGAGTTGGGGTTGGCTGCCAAGCAACGCGCTGTAACGACCAGTGACTAGCGTTGCCTCTCTCCTCTCTCTCTCTCTCTCTTCTCTTTCTCTCTCTCTCTCTCTCTCTCTCTCTCTCTCTCTACCGGCCGGCCAATAGGGTTCGCATCTGGCGGTAAGATCGGGCTCCAACCACTGTTATCCGGTCATGATTTATGTTTTCCCTTTTTACGAGCGGCGCATGCAGCGCGTAAACCCCTCACCCCCACCCCACACCCCCTCAAACAATTCACGCTCTCTTTAGCCCCCCCCCCGCAACACACACACACATACACATCCTGCACGCACACATTATCGTCATTCGCTGGCGCGAGCGCGATGAGCTTTTGAGGGGACTTTTTGACAGATCAATCGAAAGGTGTGCAGGGGGATGGGGGGGTAGGGGGGGGGAGGATGAGTGCGGTTTCGGGGTGATGGATAACGCTGACGATCCATTCCCCCGATCCAGGTCCCCTAAAAAGGCTAGGCAAGGGGAAGCTGGCACCGGGCAGTTAATTAAATCTACTTCAGTGCCAAACCAACTCTTCCATGGCGTTTCGCCGTGAACGCCGCAGTCAAACCCGCGGAACCAAGTCAAGGTATGTCCGGTACGTAGGGTTTTTGTGTGTGTTTGAAAAAGCATAACGTAACCGAAAGCGTGAAAATGCCTTTTCGCCCGGCCGGCGCGTTGTAATCAGTCGCCCGTTGACCGAACGCAGTTTGCAGTTAGCGATTCGCCTCCATTCGCTCTCGCACATCTTGGCAAAAAGGGGTGGGTTGCAAAGGGATGAAGAACAAGCAGGGTCGCGCATGTACGCAAGGAATCGCTAATTGAATCGCGCTCTGTTCCGCGCTGCTGCTGGTCCACCAACTGTTGCCAATATATACACCCACAACCCACGGAGTGTCGCCCTCAAGCCGGCACACGCCGGCTGAGTGCTAATCAGCTCACTACCCCACATCTCCCCATCATCCCCCACATCCCCCCAAAAAGCGCAGAGACTGCGCTCTGTCCACTGAAGCGCTGGTTTAACAGCGAAAGTGCTTTGCGACCCCATTCGCATTTTCTGTCCCTCCTTTTGCGTCTGTGTCTGGGAGTGTCTGGGAGTGTGTGTGTGTGTGCGTGTTTTTGGGGGGGATGAAAACGCGCGCAGCGTGAACCAACGCGTCGCGAAGGATGATCACCCAGTTGGCGCACGTACGCAGCCGGGAGGGGCGGTAATTAGGCGCATTTGGTGCCGCTAATTGAACAACCGAGCCGCCATCGAGCACTTATTAACGTGAGCGTCGGTGGGGTGGGGGGGGGGGGGGGGTGGAGACCTGTGGAATGGGTGTACCGGGTCCTTGGTTCGTGTCCGACGATGAAGAGAATGTTCAGCCTTGGCCCTAGCTTGCCCCGCTTTAAATCGGTGCCGGTATTTTTGACACCGTACCGGTGTCACCACCACCTTCTTCTGGCGTTTTCCACCCCCCTCCACAGGGGTGTCCTTTATCACAACAGCCTTCGAGAGTGGTTCCGGCTGTTGAAATCGAACGTGGAAGCGCTCGAGCGCTCGTTTCCCCCAAAGAGTAGTGCTGCCGGTGCTGCACTTACTTCCCCCACCGACCCTCACCCTGGTGAAGCCTCACCATCGCATCACCATCATCTCCGAAGAGAAATCGTAGGAAATAAAATGTTATTGTTAAAAATGTACCAGTAATCGCGTGCGCCCGCGGGCTGCATGTGGTCGCATGGGTGGCACAATTTACCGTTTCTACCACGCCAAGGAACGACCAAGGATGGGGAAACAGCGAGAGAGAGAGAGAGAGAGAGAGAGAAAGTATAAGAATGGCAGACGATGGCCGGCCTTGGGCGGCAGTATCGTCAATTTTTGTCAATTTGTTCCGTTTTGTATTCACCAAGCAGTACTCCCCGTCTCGCTCCTCCCCCTTCTGCTCCTCCTGCCTTGCATTTTCTGGCGTCTCCTTCGCCCTGCCAGCCAGCCTTATGGTGGCCGGGACGGATGACACGTTCTTTTTTTTTTTCGAAGAAAGGAGATGGTAGTCAGGGGACTGAGCGCGGAGTGAAATGCGATTCTGTGCGGTGCGTGTAAACGTATTCGTTTGTTATCGGATGTGCTGGTCGTGCTGGGAGCAGTACTGACCAGCAGAGCGGGCTCTTCACGTCGGCGGCGGGCCAAAAAAGCGTACGGCTTCGTGTGGCCGTGCTCAGGCTCGTACGGCATGCCATTAACATAATGTTGGTTTCGATTGGGCCACGAAGGGACCTTCCTTCACTGTGTGTGTCGCATGTGAGTGTATTTTTTTTTTTTTAGCAAATAAGGTTTCGAAAAATATTCTTTACTCTTCTTCTTTCTCCTTACCTTTGCCTGTTGTGGCTCACCAAACCATTTACAAGCGAAAAGCGGGTGGAGGCAATCAAAAGGGGACATAAAGGCTCGATGTGGTAAAAAACCAATATTTACATCTCTACCAAATTGCACAATTTTTGTGGGGTTACTCATTGATATTGAAGTGACTAAAAAATCGATCAATAGTGCCAAACTCTTAAACATATTTTCAAAAGGGGGGGGAGGGAGGACGTAGTTATTACGTAATAAATACAACCCTGAAATTTTGCATTTTTTTTATAAGATGTAGATATTGTTTTTTTTAATGTATTTTGTGCAGAACTAAAAAAAATCTTTCTCTCTCGCTCTCGCCCTCTATCTCTCTCTCTCTCTCTCTCTCTCTCTCTATCTATCTCTCTCTCTCTCATTCTCTCTCTCTGTCTCTGTCTTCTTTTCAATGCGGCAACAGTTGTGTGACTGTGGCATTGGCTTGGCTAATGAAGATATCTCTATTCCAGTTATCGTCCCATTGTTGACTCTTGCTGTTGTTGTTATCGACCATTGTCCGTGTCTGCAATGTGATGTGTGTTGTGTTTACAAACAAAACAACTTTCCTAAAAAACTCAACCGGCGCCACCAGTGGCGGTTTTAGTGCGGAAGAGATAAGATAGGACCAAAGCAGGACTGCCTCGCACCCAGTGCCCATTCCATAAAACAGAAGAGAGAGAGAGAGAGAGAGTGAGTGAGAGAGAGTGAGAGTGAGAGAGAGAGCGTATGGTGTGGCCGATCGTTGACCGAAAAGTATTCACAATTTTTGCCGCAGGTTCGCCAAACAATTGGTGAGCCCGATAATGATCGCGGTGCGTTGCGACGCAATACCCAAAAGAAAGGGGGCAACAGATGAGTCCTTTAGCAACAGCAACAACAACCCCAACGGTCGGTGTCGGTGTGCTAGCGAGTCAAGTAGCGATTAGCATCGTTGATGCGCTGGAGGGAAAAGTACCGGGGCTCCAAAAGAGGAAGAAAAGCGAGGAGAATGTAAAAGCAGGTTTGATTATCAACAGGAATGGAATGGGTTAGATAGGAGGTAGTGGCGCAAACTCCATCGTTGTCCTCGAGACCGTCCTCTACCTTTGCGGGGAGAACGGCTGGCCGTAGGCGTTCCTCCGGATCCCAAGACGATGGCGACGAGGTTTGATGACTCTCTGGGGATACATCAGCAGCAGGTCGGGGCGCTCGCACGCGCGCGCCCAAGAGGAAGAGGGAACAGGGTGTGTACAAGTATTGCATGGAACTGGATGGTCTTATCATCCACTCCTCCCATTCTCTCTTTCTTTCTTTCTCCCTTTTTCAACCCTTTCTCGAAGCACATTTTATTACTCACTACGTCCAGCACTACGTCCATTCCCTGTGCCCCGGTCAATGGTCAATTAATATCACACGGAACCACCCGAGGATTACGATCTGGACAGTGGATCCTTCTCCCCTGCTCATCCCTGCCACCCTTGTGGAGCGGTTGATTTTAGTTTTTTGTTTTTATTTTTTTGTTGTGTGGGTCTTGTTTTTGTTCAGTAAAAGATAACCCCGATTTGGGATTACCCTCGCTTCTTCAGGCTCCTGGGGCCAATCACAATGCGTGCTCCCGTTCTCGAGTTCTCGAGTGGAGATCACGACCTTTTTTTTGTGCTAGGGAGAAGTACTCTTTTCCAGCGCCCAGTCATTCTTACCCAGAGCGTTTCGTCCTTCGATGTTGCGTTCTAGTCGAGAATGCGATGCGTAAGCGTGGTTAAGGGGCGGCTTAAGGAGGGACTTCGGTATTTTCGGGTGAAAAAAAGGCCCTTTTTTGACGATTTTTTGTGACGTAACCATTCAGCTTTATTTATGCAAATAAATGGCATATTATTTTACAACTATTAAAGAATATTTGTAATAGTTTTGAGCAACATTCATGCACAAACTATTCCATGCCATCAAATTTTGGTAGTCGTGTCAACGAAAAGATACTTTTTGCGGTGTTCATCGTAGCGACATGACGGATCATCTGAAACATACAAAACGATATTCGTTAGAAAGTTTATAAATTTATCTAGGTAGCCCCGGAGAGTTTTTGTTGATATTCCTATTTTTCGATTTTTGGCAGATTTTTGAAGTTAAAAAAGTGTTGCTTTTTGCGATTCTGCCATTGAAAACGAACTTTACAGATTTATTTTAAAAAAGTGTAAACAATTTTAATAATATCTCGATGGGACTACCTGGCAAAAAGTGTGCAGATTATGTGTTAAAAATTTCAAATTGATCGGCTCAGTAGTTTTTACGGTACGATGGAAACCGACTTTGAAAACGTGCGTTTTGGGAAACGCTCTTCAAAGTAGCGAGCTGCATGGAGTCTTGAATGAAACACGGATTTCAGAAAATCTGTAACTTGGTCAGTTTTGCTTCGATTCATCCAAAGCTTTTACACAATGTTCTTGGAAAGGATCAGCATTCTGGGAAAAAAATTAAAAAATATGTTTCCCCAAAAAAAAATTAAATACTTAAGCCCCCTCTACAGAACATCGTCACAAATTGAGCCAATTTTTTATACACAGAATTAGCCCAAACCCCCTCCAGCACAGCTGGTTAGGTTAGAGTTTGGCGGTTTCCATCGAGATAATTGTCCCTGTTAGGCCGGGCATCTTGAAAGGACAGTGAAGCAGGTTTGGTGGTTTGTGTAAAATTATGCCAACAAGCACCACCAACAATTCGCTGGCACAACATTCGTATCCCGGCCGGGCGCCTCCATTGTGCGTACAATTGTGCAATTGCAGGACAAAGGAGGGACGGCTGATGTATTTAGACGGGGTGGTGTGAAAGGGTTGAGGGCGGTTTACATGCGTGATGGTAACACCGCCCGATGGTGATGAAGATGATGATGATGATGATGATGATTGCGGAAGTTATTCGCCGAACCAGAAGCGGGTCCGCTTCTACCACTGCTACTTAAACACACAGCCAGGCGTTTGTGTAATGTCGAATGGAATGGCGGCCATTAATTGAATTGATAATTTAATCATGTCTTCGCTCAGCTGCACACAATCCAGCTGGCAACAAGTAGATTCTAAGCTGCAGCTTTCCTCCGCTCCACCAGAGTCATCGCCAGAGTGGCTAATGAGCAGATGGGGGGGGGCAAGCGCGTGCCACTAACGATGGGCAATCGGCACCGGTTCTCGCCTCAATTTCGATTGACATCGGGAACCGGGCGACCACGACGGCCCCTAGGGCAAAGTGTTTTTAGCATCGTTCTCTCCCTAAGCCAACAACAACAACTACAACAACAGTGCAGCGGCAGAGCACGGAAGATGAGGCACTGGAAGGCCAGTCGTAAAGGGCGTGTTTTTGAATCTCACCACCAAGCACCAAAAAACCAAGCAAAAAACCGGCCTGAAAAAGAATCCAATTTTTCCGGATCCACCACCACCACCACCACCAGACCACCACGTCCGGGGAATCGAAATCCGTCCCCACGGAGTGCCGTTTTTCGCCTTCCCCCCCCCCCCCCCCCCCCCACCCCCACTGGGCTCGAGGCTCGTGTTATTGGAATTGAAATTTATGCGCCGTACGAGTCCGGCCGAGGGATCACCGCGTCGATAAGCATGTCATAACTTTCAATCAGGCCAGGGCGTTAGGCGACCGCTCGGCGACGTCGGAGGCAGTCTTCGGTCAGCTAGATCCGTACCCTGCTAGGGTACTTCACGTGCCACTCAGCTCGTGCTCAGCAGCGTGGCGAACGAGATCACTGCACTGTAAGACTCCAGGACGTGCCGAATCCACATACACATATGCACGCACACAAAGCACACCTAGACCATCCACTACAGAGCACTAAGCTCTGAGCCAAACGGAACAGAAATCCGGTCGTCATCCTCGTCCTCGTCCTCGTCGTCGTCGTCGTCGTCGTCGTGCTGCATGTAAAACACTTGGTGCACCAACATCATCAGCAAAAAAAAACACAAATAAAAAAAAAACTAGCACCCTCTCAATCCCAACTCTTCCATCCCTTGCAACCCGCTGCAAGCGGCGAGCTTTTGCTCGTCACCGATGTGATGGTGTGTAGATGCGTGTGTGATGCCGGTGGGAGGGGGTGAATGTTTTAGAATGCAACCCTTGGCCCGGGTGTACGGTCCCGAAACGGATTATCCATCATGTTTAATTTATTCAGCAAAAGGCCACCGCAATCGAGGCGAGGTCTGAGGGCGAGGGAAGAACTGTCACTGGAGCGTACACTGGCACAAGGGGGGGTGATGAGGGGGTTGGCTGATGCCGGTCCGGATCCTCTAATTGAGTTGAGCCCTCAAAAGGGCTGCTGCTGCTGCTGATGGAAACTCAATCTCCGACTGCAGCTTAAGTGGGATAAACATTTTAATAAATAACCTCCGATCTATCTGGTGGTCCCGAGCGCGCACACACACACACACACACCCATAGAATCCTAAGCTCGAGCGCGCGCGCGCGCTGGTCGCGCTGGTCTTGTGCCAAATGGGACTGAAGCGAAAAAGGAAAAAAAACCTCGGCACCTCGGTGACGGAGTAGGGTAGGTCCATCATCCTTCCCCCCCACCCCCCAAAAACACATTCCTTGTCGAAAACCGAAACGAAACACCACCGGTCACACCGGAACCAGAAGGAACACAACGAGAGGTGATGGTCCTGGCTCCTGGGGGTTTTTTTTCTTTTTTTTTCTCTCTCTTTTTGGTGTGTTGTCGTGATTGCTCAACACCCCCCTCCCCCTTCCCCGGGGGAGAAGGCGGAGGGGGTGAGTGTAGGGGTGTGATTGAGTTCAGGTGCCACAGTGCCATCAGCCAGCCGTGCCATGATCGAAAATGAGTGAAATTTGAATAAAATCCATTGCTTTGAAAGTTCCTCGCGTTTCGTCCTGGTGCAAAAGGCGGAGAGAAAGAGAGAGAGAGAGGGAGAGAGAGAGAGAGAGAGAGAGAGAGAAAGAGAGAAAGAGAGAAAGAGAGAGAGAAAGAGAGTGAGGGACGGTGAATGGTTTGGGGGAGGCGGGGGGTTGAAGGGGGATGAAACACTTTGCACAGCAGCAACAGCACAACATCAACTTCCAACGGAGTGAGACATATTCCGGAGACTTTTTGCCAACGAACACACACAGAGAGACACACCGACACCGAAAAATATGCCGTCGATAGGCATCCCGGCGGTCTGGCTATCGATTCGGAACCGTCGCGTACTCACCGCGACTCCCAGATCGTTCGATGTCCAGGAGCTGTTGCTTTTGTTGTTGTTGTTGCCACGGGGGGATGTTTTTCTCCGGGGGGCGATGGGGATGAGGGATGAGGGCGGAACGGTGAGTGGGATTTGGTTGGAAGTTACATTAGGCACAGCGAGCACAGCACGGAGAATAAAGCAAAGAGGAGGTCAATTGAATGCGTAGTGCGCTAGGCCACGTAGTGTGTCTGTGTGTTTTTGTATGTGTGACGAATGGTTGTGGGTGACCCCGGCCATACCCCTAGAGACCCAATCTTTTGCTCGCTTTCTCTCTCTCTCGCTCTCTCTCTCTGCCTTTCTTCGCCCCTCTTCTCCTGGACAAGCTCCCGGAAGCTGGCTGCTGAGCATACCTTTTTTTTTTTTTTTCTACGGGAGCTTCTTCTTTCTTTCGCGCATTTCGGAAAATCCATTAGAAAGGGCAAGGCCACGGTGGATGCTGGTGTGCAGGTGCTCCGTCTACTGCCATGCTTGCGCTCGCTTGCTGAATTTATACCGTGGACACACCCACCCCCACCATCGCCCAAAAAATATGCTAATGTTATTAAAGTTGGTCCGCCGATTTCGGAGCCACAGTCGAGAGTGCTGCTGCCCGGTCCGGTGATCCAGGCGATGGCCTGGCCTCCGGCTGCCGGGTCCGGGTCCGGGGGTGGGTCCTTAATTGGTTGCCCGTTAGTGGTTAGAGAGGTGCCTTTTTGGGGGCACTCTAGGCACCCGGGCCCGGGTTCTGGCCAGTCCATTATGGTGACGCGACGCGACCGAATGCAAAATGGATCACGGACACACACACACACACACACACGTGTGTGTTTGTCGCGGTGGCATAAATTTAACCTTCAACCTTCTGGCCACGCTGGGAAATCCATTTCCCATTATCGTAAACAACCGAGTACCAGACACTCGTGGCCCTGTTCCTGATCGCAAAACCACCCCACATCTACCCCGGAAAACCACCTCCCTGGTGGGCTGCTCGTGGGGCTGCACGGCTCCCCGGAGGTGACGGATCGAGCCGGAACACCCGAAAGTGGAAGTACTGTCTCGGTCTCTTGGTGTTCTTGTGTTCTTGTGTGCGTCCGTCTGTCCTAATAGAATCTTGAGCCTGGAAGCTGGCTGATGTGTGAGTGTGTGTGTGTGAAAAGAGATGGTTTTTACCGGCACCAACCCAGGCACCACCCGGCAGTGGGTTTTGACTTGACACTTACTGGGCATTTTCCCACAGTTCATTTCAATTCACCGCATTCACCACAAAACCGTAACCGGGGTTTCCGGGATCGTATCATTAACTATTCGTGAACAGGAAGCACCCTCTCCCCCGGACTGCAGCAGCAACCCCTGAAAGCCACCCCCCTCTGGCAGCAAAAGAAGCAACAACAAAAAAATGGTAGTCTATTCTGTGAAAGTTGTTGTATAACATGGCGGAAGATAATCGCCAAAGCACTTGCCCGTACTGCCGCTTCGCACACACACCCAAACACACACACACCCACACACTTTGCTCTATCGCGCAACGTGCGCTGTCAGGCGTGATGGATCCTCGCAAGGCTTTCGCACCATCCCCCCCCCCCCCCCCCCACCGCCACTTGGAAGGTACCCCGGGATTGGTGCAAACCCGGAAAATAGCGATGATTGTTCGCTTGCATCCCTTGGTCAGCTTCTCCCTTCCCTGCCGGAAGCCAGCAGCCGGATGGGGCTGCTTGCCCGGAAGGAACGCAGTGAGGCCAGCAGTGGGGCCGGTCCTGCGGGGGTGACCGGTGACGAATTGGGTCAGCACTTAAGCGAGGAGCGGAACGCCGCGGACTGCCACACGACACCCGGACAATCCAGAGCCGGAAATGCTGCCGAAAGACAAGGGATGGTGAGAGAGAGAGAGAGCGCGCGCGCTAACGACGCTCGGCGGGGGGTGGGTGTTCCTGGGTTTCTTGTTTTTTTTTTTGGTTTTGTTTTCGACGCTTTTGTGCTGACCGGGCTGACGCCGCCGAGATTTGACCCCTGCTCCCCCCCCCCCCCTCCCCCCTCGCTTATGACCGTGGCGTCAGATCATTCAGATGAAATGAAGCCAAATTGGACCGAAAAAGCCTTCCGCCTTGCCTTGCCGCGGTGCCGCAAGTCAATGGCGTGCGTGTCATTCGGCGTGCGTTCTCCTTGAGATGGAAGAAACCCCCGGGGAACGGGGCCGCCACTGCCTTCACCCTTACCCCCTCGGTGGGGTGATATCAGGGTTTTTACGAAAAGGGGGCGGGGGATGGGAGCAAAGGGATGAAAATAGAACGCAGCCGGGGGTGCGCCTCATGAATCGGGGTTTGGGGTTCGATGGTTCGGGTGGTGGGCCCTTCCACCCCCCCCCCCCCCCGGGGGATGGGAGCAAAGGGATGAAAATAGAACGCAGCCGGGGGTGCGCTTCATGAATCGGGGTTTGGGGTTCGATGGTTCGGGTGGTGGGCCCTTCCACCCCCCCCCCCCCCCCCGGGAGGCTGGAGGGCTGTACTTTTATTACTTCGATACGACAACGAACCCTTGACCGAAAAAAAGCAAAAAAAAAAATGCTAGAAGGGAAGGACATCTTCGATAAGCACTTATCAGCGATAGAGGAGCAATAAAAACCGAATGACGCTCGACAACAGTTGACGACGACGACGACTGGTTGAGCGTAGAGTGGGATGTGCGAAGGAGATCGATCCGAAGCCCGGGGGGGGGGGGGGCGTGGGTGCTGCTGTGCTTTTTGCTGAGTGCGCACTACAACACTGACGGACGGACCAGGGGGTGGGGGGAGGGGAGGGATGCGATCGCTAGGGTTGGCCGGGATGGTTTATTAATCGCGGTGTGTATTCGCATGCGTGTTTCTATCTCAATGTGTGATTTTTTACGGGACTTTTTTACGAAGTCAAATCGACAACACCCGACGGATACCATGGCCATCTTCTCCCCTTGAGCTTGATAATGGACGGTCCGAAGGGTGGTGGTGCTGGAAGTGACTTGTGAGCACGTTACGTAACGTTACGCCCTTCGAACCAAACGATTAAAGGATAATTCGTATTCAAGGGTGTGGCGGACCGCACATTGCAATTCCCAAACGATGCAGGGGGTCTTGTAGCTAATCCAGATCTTGATATGTTTGTTAGAAAGAGAGAGAGAGAAAGAAAGAGAGAAAAAGGGAGAGAGAGAGAGAGATCAAGGGAAAAAATCTCCCATTGAAGTACGTTTACCAAAAATCAATGTTTTCAAAATCGATGCCCATCGTAGCATTAAAACTGTTTGAAATCGATTTGGTGGATTTGAAATTTGGAACACAAAATCTGTGGCACACCATTTGCTAGGTAGTGCCGTCGCGATATTATTTAAAAAAAAATGATACTTTTTAAATAAAATTATGGTAAAAATGTTTGAGGCAAACTCGTAAAATGCATTTCAAAAATCTGTTATCCACCGAAAAATTGGAAATTCAACAAAAACTCTACGGGGTTACCTAAACTATAATCCATGAATAAACTACAAATAACCAACATACAATGTGGCCTAATTGTGGTAGTAGTCATTAGGCCACATGCATTGAATAAAAAAACGCACGGATTAATATATGACTACCTGGATGAAAGTATTGTCCTTCATTTGCTACAGCTTTCTCCTATCTTTCAGGTAGTTACCGGATTTCGTAGCGATAGAAATCTTCATGTTATGAAGCATTTCAGGCCCCTTTTTTTGCGTGAGGTGCTGTGCAGCCAAACAAAACCAAACAAAAATTCTAGCAACCATACAAGTAGTAATCAGAAAGAACAATGTCTGGCGTATACAGCGGGGTGGGAGCGGGGGATTAAATTTTGTCTTGGAGGATTTGAAAAAAATGTTTTCACCGATTATGCAACATGCGACCGAGCGTTAGTTTGTTAAAAAATACGTTAATCACGTCTGTTATCCCACTTTGACAGTTTTTTTTTAGGTCAGAGCTCGCGTTCAATCAATTATTGTTGATAACGTTCTCCATCAATAGCTTCACTAGTTTCCGCGGGGTTTTAGTCTACGACACACGTGAAAACTGGGTCTTTTCATTGTTTTTGGTGCATCCGAAAGATCTGTGTCTGTGCCGTTAAAAAATTCGCTTCTGAACCTTTGAAGCCAGCTTTCGCATTTTGTTTTGTTTGTTCGCCATAAGCTTAAGCCAGCTAACGATCATTTTCAGCAGCTGTTTTCATCAACTGAAAAAATGGTTTTTAAACCTCCCCGCAAATGAACTTTTCAGGCACCAAACTTAACAATTTCAAGTCGGGAAGAAAATATGTTATAGTAAGTATAATAAGCAATAACTTACTGCATTTTAAAGGTATTTACTTATGCTTTAAAACGATATAACATATAGGGCTATGAAGCTTCCCGAAAGATAATGGGATCATCGTTTAAGGGAAGGCTTCAGTATTTAATTTTGTTATGTGACACAAATTTTTAACATTTTTCTCTAAATGCTGATCCTCTCAAGAATATAGTGTAAAAGTTTTGAATTAATCGAAGCAAAACTGACAAAGTTATCGATTTTTCCAAATTCACGTTTCATACAATGCTCCATGCAGCACGCTACTTGGAAGCGCGTTTCTCAAAACCAACGTCTTCAAAGTCGGTGCCCATCGTACCGTAAAAACTACTGGCCCGATTGATTCTAAATTTTTAACACATAATCTGCACACTCTTTGCCAGGTAGCCCTGTCGGGATTTCATTAAAATTGTTGATACTTTTTTTTAAAACAATTATTTAAAGCTCGTTTTTTGTTTTTGGCAGAATATCTGCCAAAAACCGAAAAATAGGAATATCAACAAAAACTCTCCGGGAACTAGTTAAACATTATAAACTTTCTAACGAATATCGATTTGTATACTTCAGATGACCCGTCATGTCGCTACGATGGATCCAAAAATACGATGGATACCAAAAATTTGATGTCATGGATTAATTTTTCAATGAATGTTGCTCAAAACCATACCAAATATTCTTCAAAAGTTGTAGATTAATATGTCATTTACTTTAAAAAATAAAGTTGAATGGTTGCGTTACAAAAAGTCGTCAAAAACGGGCCCTTTTTTGGTCCGAAAATACCAAATTTGAACCAACCAATTTTTGAAAAACTGTAGTTGAATATGATATTCACTTGGAAAAAAAAATTGAACAGTTTCTTCTAAAAAGCGTAAAAAATGAGCCATTTTCCGTTCGATTAACGCCCGCCCCGTTGGCAGAAGGTACACTAGAATTGCATTGCATGCAGTGTTCAGGTTCGTCACCTCGTCCAGCCAAATCTCTGTGGCAAAGTATAGCTGGGACACCCATTTCCCACCCAAGGACACCCATTTCCCACTGTACGGCCGGCTGACTGGCTCGCTGGCTGGCTGACTGACTGACTGACTTATTTATCTTATGTTTCCCCTTTTTGCAGGATGATATTTTTCACTTTTCCCGATCCCACTTCAATGCCCTGCTGCTGCTGCTGATGGTTTATCGCTATGCTTCTGTCCTCCGGAGGACTCCGGCACAAGTCGTAAAAAGGCGAAATGTGCATTGCATAAAGGCTCGTAAAGTATAGAACGAGTAGTGTGCACAGGCACACACACATACGGCCACACATGGGCAACCGCGGACACTCTACTTGCCACTTCATACAACATCATCCTGCAACGGGCTGGTTGTTTACTTCCGATCCGGATCCTTGGGATCTCCACGGGTTCCCGTGGCAGCGTGCGCATTCCGGCGTCCGGTCAGCAGTAGCGGCGGCCAAGCGTGGCTTTTATGAGTTTGCTCCGACCCCCGCTCGGCGGCGGTCCCTCTTAACATACACACCCACGCACGGTGCAGAAATGAACTGTGCAGCATGCATGCATCACCGACCACGCACGATGCACGATGCGTCAAGTGAGGAGGGATGCACGACTGCTGGGGCGGAGGGGGAGGTGGTGCCGAACAACTTTCTTCCTTTTTTTTATGACACTCCCCCTGCCGCTACCCTGGCGCACACTTTACAACCCTTACCCTTTGGCCACCATTGCCACCATTTGCTCTCAATCTCCTTTGTCCTCTCTCTCTCTCTCTTTCTCTCTCTCGCTTTCCGGAAGGATCCGGGTTCCGGTCGAAGTCAATCGAGCGCAACCGCCATGTCATCGGGGACACCGGGATGGGGGATGGTTCTGAGCAAAGGGGGTGGCCTTGTGCACCCTCCCCCGGGAAGCTCACCCCCGAGCGATCGAGAATGGCTTTAGTTTCAAATTGATTTCTACCCCCAAACCCTCAAACCCTCCCCCGCATTCCGGCACCATCGTGTAGCTCGGTGTGTGTGTGTGTGTGTGGGTGTGTGTGTGTGTGTGCTAAGCACTTCCTTCCACTACTAATCTAGTGCGAGTGGCGAATGCAAACAACGAGATCCGCCATTCCAAGTCACCGGTGTGCCGCGGAGGGGGGATGAGGGGGGTACAGGGGATGGTCTGTGCTGTCGCCTGTTCGATGTCGACGTCGTCTCATTTGTGCGACAACAACCACGACGACGACGACGACGACGACGATTGCTTTCGCCTTACTAATCTCCACTCTCATCAGCCCCGGTGTGCCGGGATCGCTCGCCCGGCACACGTCCCACGTTTGGTAAATTCTCTCTAGTCTCTACTCTACTTTGTTACAACACCCCTTAACGCGAAGCTACCACGGGCTACCGCCGGTATATATTCCCAATTCCAATCCTCCCTTTCCCCTCCCCATTTCTTTCTCTTTCTCTCTCTCTCTCTCTCTCTCTCTCTCTCTCTCGCGCGCGCTGGTGTTTGCATAATCCTTCCAGCTACCAACCCCGGTTCGGCAAACCCGCTTTGGGGTCGCTTTGTTCCGCTCTGGCGTCTACGTACAGAACCAACACACGCGCATACTCATGCGCACGGGGGTGGGGCGAACCTGTAAACCACCCTGTTCCCAAACACCCGTTATTACGAAATCAATGGAAAGTGCTTACTTGCGTCTCCGCTTCACTGACTGCGCGATGAGAGCGCTCGCTCGCTCGCTCTCGTTCCTTAATTCCTCTTCAGACCTTCAGTGGCAGCGTAGTTGTGAGCGGTGCGGAGTACAATATAAAGAAAAGAAGAAAGAAAAAACGGAAGGAAGTCGGGAAAGAGGCACCCCGAACAAGCGGGGGGCGCGCGAGGAGCGAGCGAAGCGAGCCAAGGACTTCATCTCAATTATCCTAATCCCTGGGATCATGATATGTCTCCATTCAGCCCGTCAGCCCCGAAAGCTCCTTCTGCTCGCTACTGCTGCTACTGCTACTATCTAGTGACGAATGAATTGCAAATAACGCCCTGGTCTGGGTGTTGACGCGGGCGCTGCTGCTGCGTAGTCGTGCGTTGAGCCCAGACCCAGAGCCCTACGGAGTCCTAATCCACTGTGAGTCACATGGCACGCGTATGTGTAGGTGTGGCTAGAGCATGTCTGAGGGCGACTTTGTGCACGATTCAGGCTCCGTGGTTCGTGGCCTATCAAAAAAGCTCGACCGGGGGCCAACCTTCGCTGAGCCGATGATCCGCTGCCACATCCACGCTGGTAGCTCTCGGTTCCATCCTCCTTCTTCTCCTTTGGCACAACCGAGGACCGGCGACCAACCGGACCACCACTACCACCACCAGTAACTGCTGCAATCCTTTGCAATCTGCACGCGCAAACAAACGAAGAAAAAAAAAAGGCAAAACAAAAGCCCAATCTGAGGAACATTCCCATCCAAACCTCCCCCCCCCCCCCCCGTGCCCCGCCCCAAACGGTAATTGGATTAAATAGAACTCATACGCACACACTTCGACCGTGGACGTGTGTTTGGTAATGGTGGCCCTCGGTTCCCTTGGTGTTGGGTGTTGGCACTCGAGATCGAGAGTGTTGAAACTGGTGAATCTTACCCCTGTGACGCCCCCGGGAGGGGAAGAAGGGGTTGGTTTTTTTTTTTGCTTCCTGCTACTTTAACACCCTCCTGCCCCCCTTCAACGCAGCAAAAGACTGTGAGCTGTGAGCCGTGAAGAGCCCGTAAAGAGCTCACTGAGCTCTTTGGGGGGGGCTGATGGAGGTGGACACATAATTCCGGACACATCTGGTCCCCGAGTGCACCCTCCACCCTTCGCGGGAGGAGGTGGCGAAATAAAGCAACAACAACAACGGCAGGAAAAAAAACATGGACACAAAAAGGGACCCAGACACACAAATACACGCGCGCAGCGGGAGCCCCAGTTTATTCCGAGGCCTTTGATTAATTGCCCCAAACGGCCGTCCATACGCGTGCGAACATGTGGGTGTGTGTGGTGTGCAACACGCATCATCCATTAAAGGGCTAGTACAAGGGAGAATGGGCCTGGTCCCATGTGTCTCCTCTCGATGGTCAACGGGGTTTAATCGGTAGTACATCGGTGCTGGTAGTGGGATACTGGAGAGGGGAACGGAGAGGGGAGGTGTCGCGCCACGTGTTGCCACCATTGCGCTACGCACACGCATTCGATTCGCCATATAAGCTTCACAATCAGCAGCAGCAGCAGCAGCAGTAGAGAAGCCGAAGCGGCATCATTGCTGGGCAGCATCTGGTGGCGACGCCGTCAAAAACCCATTTTCTCTTTCAACCCCGAAGGGACGGGGATGATGATGGGATGGGGGTGCCGATTATCAGGTGTCTGCAACGTCGAGCTCGATCTGATCGCCAGCCCGTCATCCCCTTTAATGGAGCTCCTCGCTCGACCAACGCTGGGGCGGGGGGTGTTAGTGGTTGGTTTGATTGGTGCTCATCATCACCATAGGCAACGCACCCCTCACGCACGCATCCTGTGTGTCTGTTAAGTATGCTGTCGCTAAGATTAATGTCCGGGCGGTCATCAGCTCAGCGGTCAAACGTTCGCTCGCAATGTTGCTCGCGGTGACGTTTCCAACCCTACGGGAACAAAAAACCGGAAACCCCTCCCTGCAACACTACCGTTAGCGCGGTTAGCAGAGTTAGCAGAACTTACTGGAGCGGGGTGGTAAAAGGTACCAGGTGTATGCATGTGAAAGCGACCATTTTGTTTTGCGAAAAAAAACACGCTTATTCTTGGAAAATGGAGAAAAGCTATTCTCCAAAGGCAATGGAAAAATGGCAATCGTTAGCTACACATTTTAACTATATATTAGGGAATTTTGGCAACTTCTTCTTTCAAAACCCATCACTTTTTCCAAATTTTCGAACAAAAAGAAGCGCTGCTCGGTCATTACCTGTCCCAACGATGCAAGTGCATGTTCATCTGAGAGCGTCAGGTCTGGTGAGTTAGCCGCAAGTGGTAATTGTTACCAATTGTGGCTTTGTACCGTGTCCTTGGCCGATATTCCGCGCGGTGGCGGAGCATTTTCATCGAGTAAAATAGGTCAATTTTGTCGTTTGTGATATTTTGGTTGATTTTTTTTCACCAGTCTCGGTCAAAATTGATTCATTGTTGCATGCAACAGTCATTAGTAATCGTTTTGCCCAATGAGGTCTGCCATTTTATGTCTTCTAACAATTTCGCTGGTTTTTGGTTCTCACATTTGTAGTATCACTACTTTTAAATTTTTTAAACCACATTTTGCACTGTGTTTTAGTGAGAGCATGCCCACCGTAACCTTCAGTAAGCATTCGATGCAGTTCGGACGCTGTTTTTTTGAGATGGATGCATAAAACGAACGATGTCCGCGAATCGCAGTTTTTAAGAACGGAACTTGCCATTTCAAGGGGTGGCTTCGGTATTTAATTTTGTTTTGTGAATTATATTTTTAACATTTTTCCCTGAATACTAATCCATTCATGAACATTGAGTAATTTTTTTGGAACAATCGAAACAAAACAGACCAAGTTACAGATTTTCTGAAATCCGCGTTTCATACAAGGCTCCATGCAGCTCGCTACTTTGAGGCGCGTTTCTCAAAACCAACTTTTTCAAAGTCGATGCCCGTCGTACCGTAAAAACTAGTGAATCGATTGATTTGTAATTTTTAACAAATAATTTGTACACTCTTTGCCAGGTAGCCCCGTCGAGATTTCATGAATAATGTTGATACGTTCTGTTAAACAATTATGTAAAAATCTGTATTTTTTGTTTTTTGGCAAAATCACAAAAAGCATCACTTTTTCAACTTCCAAAATCAGCCAAAAATCCAAAAATAGGAAATTCAACAAAAACTCGACGGGGCTACCTAGATAAATTTATAATCTTTCAAACGAGTATCAATTTGTATTTTTCTGATAACCCATCACGCAGCTACAATGGGGACTGGGAAAAGTATCTTTGCGATGTCACGACTGCCTAAATTTGATGCCATGGATGAAGTTTTTATTAAATCTTCCCCAAAATAGAACTAAATATTCGACAAAAGTTGTAGTTTAATATGCCATTCATTTGAAAGAATAAAGTTGAATGGTTACGTCACAAAAAATCCTCAAAAGTGATCCGTTTTATGGAGAGAAATTACCAAAGCTTCCCCCCCTTCAGCGCAATGAAAATATTTGCTAAATTTCTGCTAACAGGTGGTTCAATAAGTCTTTGGCCTGAAATATAAATGGCGACACAATTTTTTTATCCTTATGATTGTTCGATACTTCCAACCTTCTATAAAATCCTGTAAAATTTCCAAGTAATTCTGTTTGTAATTACACAAGTTATTGACGGTCAAGTGACGCTACTTTAGTGTTAAGAAAAATCGTGGATTCAAAGCATGGATTATCATTGTTATTGATTATTAAAATGGAAAAATTGCACACCGATTATGTTTAGCAGATACCTAATGAACAAAATAAAACACTTAGTCTGACTTTTCAGCTCCATTTGGCGTAGATATAGCTTTAGAATGAAAAGGACGGTTTCATATGCGTACACCTGATGCCTATGTGAACGATTTTTTTAATTCTTGAATTTTTTGTAGGTTGTCAGTACTTTGATTGACAGTCACGCCAAGTTCAACGTCTATTTTGACGTTATTTCAGATATCATTTTTTTGTGAGCTACTAAAAGCGAATTTTTCGATCCGCCTACAAATTATGTATAAACCTTGTAGTATCATGGAGCGAGATCCTCGATTTCTCGCTTTGGTATAAGCATTAGGTAATTGGAATCAATTCATTGTATAAACACGCTTAAAAATATGAAAAAAGGAGATTAAGTCGAATTACTTTACATCATCGGGCAGCAGTTACAGTTAACGAAGTCACCTCTGTTCTGTTCTGTTTTATTGGAATGCCTCGGAAAACCGACAATTACTTGCTTGCGTATGACCCAGTCTGTGGCTGATTAGGCTTTCAGATTCACGGTATTAGTTCGTAAGAGCGAACCGGAACTTTCCAATAAGCTATCCACGGAAGTCGGCCAATCAGTCGCCACGCGCATCTCAGCGTTTCGAACATTCTTAGAAGAAAGATTCCAGAAAGGTTTACAAGCCACACCAGGTGAACGCTCGCTTCATTGCTGGATGAAATAATGCTGTGACTGGTGAGGTCACTTTCAGTCGATTGACAGCACCCGGGCTCTGCTGTTGACGGCGTGTTCCGTGTCCCAAAAGGGGGTTCCCAGCAACCCCTGCCGCGGTGAGCCACGAACTTTGTGTCGTTTCGATGTGTGTGCCCAAACCCCCCCCACCCCCTGGGTCCTACAACCTCCATTCGCGCACTCCAAGCCAATTGGTGCTGCTGCTTTCCATCATCACCGTCCTCGTCCTTTCCGGCAGTAAGATAACAAAAGCGAGCAGTCGCTTCTGCCATTGCCTTCTGCTTGTAAACCCGTCCATCCCTCCACGCCACAAACCAACCCCTATTACCGTGCACTTCATTCAGGGGTAGCTTGATTGCGGGAAGGGGAAAAAAACTTATCCCGAGACCACGGGCCCAGCACAGGGTGGTGATCAGCGGGGCAAGAGGCTGATTGATTTGAACATCTACCTCCATCACCATCGCTACTAACACCCCTGTCTGAAAAGCTCTTCCTAGCCGAACTCACTATCCACTGTGATCCGGTTGGCAATATTTTCTTTTGATTTTCATCGCCACCACCCTTCCCCTGCCACTCGCTCCTTCCCCATGGTTGGTACGGGATCTGTCATTGTTTGTTTGTTTATCGCGCGCGCGGTGGCCTCCTGTTCGTTCGGTTGCTGGTCACCCCGGAGCAGCAACAGCAACAGCAGTGCAGCGCTCACGTGAACGGACGAATGATGAGTTCAATCAACCGCCTTCTCCACCACCCCTTCCCTCCCCGTCAGGGAGGTGCATTTGCATGCCATGCAGCTGGCGCGCGCATTTTCCTTTCGACGGACCATTTTCCCTACCCCGGTTTCCATTTTCCACTTCTCATTTTCTTATGAAAAGCGCGCACCAGCACCCTGTTTTTTTCCTCAATTCCCCCCCCCCCTCCTTCCCACCACCCGTTCCTAATAGTGAACGTGACATTCAGGTTCAAGATGCAGACGTGTGCGTGCTTTCCATGGGGCCGCACGCTCGCCATGGGAACGCACCAAGCACGCCCCAGTGCAGCAGTAGCAGCAGCAGTGTTTCTTGGGTGAAGAAATGCATAAAACGAATAGAAATGTGCGGGAGCCGGGCGGGGGGGAGGGGGTAAAAAATTGAAAGAAAACTCCAAACAAGGATGCACCCCAGCGACACACGGTGACAGAAGGCTGGACCCTAGGTTGGCCCCTCTCCCGCTGTCCCCGTGCCAGCGCCCGAATGAGCCCGCCAGCGGTGGACGTGAAAGAAATATTATTTTCACTTCCTTTACCCCACATACCCCACCACCACCACCACCAGGAGCAGGAGCAGCAGCAACGGCAGCCCAGTATCCTGTTTCATGTTTTTTCCATTTTCCATTTTTGTGTTTTTGCTTTTTTTTTTGCCTGTCGAAAGCTTCCAACCGGCGCTCGCTCGCGGCGACGAAATCGAAATGAACGAGCAGTGAGCGCGCGCGCGCGCGCGCGCCGGTGCTGAGTGCTTATGAGTGCGACGACGTTGTTTTCCGAGGTTTTACCGTTTCCTTTTTTGTTTTTTTTTTTATTTTTGTTCTTTTCTTTCTTTCTTTTTTTTTTAGCGCGCGTGCCGTACCGTGTAGCCCGTGGCCCGTGATTACTATTCGCGAGCGAGCGCACAGACCCACCGAGCCCCCCGCCGGCGATGCCATTTGGTGCGATTCAGGCGAGTAAATTAAGCAGCTGTGCAAAAGGAACGTACAGCACACGTTCAGTGTTCTCTCGGCTCCCTAGCGGGCCGGAAAGAGAGAGAGAGAGAGGAAGGTGGGGAAGGGAGGAAGCGAAAGCACTCGCGCTAAAATCGCGTCATCAGCGAACCAATCGATGGCCCATCGGCATTCGGGGGTTGTCAACAGCTCGCTCTTCACACGATGCACTCGATGCGCTGGAAAAGGGTTGGGCAAAGGGGTGCGGTGTTTCGGAGGAAAATTTATGAAGTGCTTAGAGGGATCGTCCCCGCTTCCTTTTCGGTTTTCTTCTGGCCCGATCCACGGTGCACGGTGTCTTATTTTCGTGCACTTGGTCCGGCACTCTTCACCGTTTGCTGCCTTCGCTATAAGTTTCAAGTCCCATTTTTTTTCTGGGTCTTAGGAGTGCCACAGGAAGCGGTAAAGGGAAGCGGTGTGGTTCTTCTGTTTGATGCTGTTCAGCCGCTGTACCATCTCCAACTTGGTGGGCTTTCTCTTTTCTTTTCCTTTTTTTTTTTTGCGCGCTTGGTTCACTTCGATCCTTGGGTTGTCTCGTTGTGTTTTAATTTCCGTTCCATTCGGGTGGAGCAGAAGGAATGAATTCGTCGGAAAATCGGGGAAAAAACAGTGTGTGTTTGTATGGTTCCTGCGGAGGGTTTAAGGTCCGATTGGCACGATAAGGAATCGGCAAAGAGACAAAAGCACTAACTGATAGTAAGATAGCGGAGGAAAAAAGAAAGAAAACAGAGAAAAAGAAAAAGAGAGAGAGGGAGAAAAGAAAGCGCATGGGGTGACCGAGAGACAGCGGCCATGCCCCTTTTGCCTAACGAGATAAACGAATCGAGTAAGTCACCAACCCCTCATCCCCCCATCCCTCCCTCTTCACCATCAAGTATCCCTCGCTTCCGCCAGACATCACGCGGACAACCAGCACAAACAAACAAAGAAGTTAAGCCTTCCCCTTTCAAACTACCCTCCCTACACAATCCACCCCCATCCGAGAACACGCAAGACGCCAACCCTTTCTCTGGCTTTTTTTTTTGCTGTTTTATTTTGTTTTGTTATGTTTTTCAGCTTCATTTTACCAGCGCCAGCATCTAAACCCGGTTACTTCCGGTTCTTTTTGTGCTCTTTTGTTTTACTCTTCCACCCTTTTCGTACCCTATGGAAGGCGAGGCGAGTGGAAGCGAGCGTGTTGTGTGCGGGTTCACGGTGATCCATCGTCATCATCGGACTCCCCACTGCTAACGATAATGGCCAATGATAGAACGGCCCAGCTCTGCAGGGGTGCAATACAGGGGGGGGGGGGGGGGGGGGCGCGCGAGAGGGTGATCCGCTTCGGGCCGATCCTCCACGACTTGTATCGGAAAAATCTTGGAAAAATTGGAACTGCGAATGCGAAGCCGCATGACGGTGAATCCAAATGGACCCCCCCTCCCCCCCCCCCCCCCCCCCCCCCCCCCGGGGGGTGAACGAACCGATGCTCACCTAAGTGGAAGCGGAGTGACTCTTTGGTTCGCATGTGATGATTTAATGACACAAATCTAGCGAAAGAAAACAGAAACCAGGGAAAACCGGAAACGGTGAAAACGGACAGCGGTAGGATGGAAGTGGGTGGGGGGCGAAGGGGCTTTCGTTGATGTTCCTATTATTGTGACCCGTGGCCCTGCAAACCTGGTGAAGGCACACGGGGGCGGCGGGTGAGCGAAACAAATTCCGGATCGTTTTATTCCTTTATCCTGGCCGAGCCCGGTCCCATCCCTCCAGAATCATCCCCGTGACGTCGAAACGAAAGTAAAAAAAAAAAAAACCCCACACCACGCAGGCAGTGGCAGCGAGCAGTAAGCAGCAAAGCGGAAAGAAAGCGGAAATCGATAATGGCAGCCAAACCACCGAAACGTTTCTCCTCTCTTTGCACCCTCTCCCGATGATGGTATCGGTGACAAATGCTCCAGCAAACCCAAGGGGGGGGGGGGGGAGTGCGGGGGTTTGGCTAAACCAACGCAAAAACCACACGCACGCGCGCACGAACACAACGTCAACACTGCAACACAGCTAGCCAGCCAGCGAAGAGAAGGTGGAAAGGATCGCAGCAACAATGGGTCGGCCAGGAAATTGAGAATCGATTATCCAATTATTTTCGGTTGTTCCGTCGGCAGAGCGCGCCTCATCATGTCATCGTCGTCCGTAGGCCATCATCATCATGGTCATCATCGTCGTCCTCACCAATAGTGGCAGATAATGTGTTTTGTGCCCCAAAAGCAGGCAGTCAGCGGCGGCTGCAGGAAGAGACGAGTTTAATTTTGTCACAAAGATTGCTCGGACGATTGCGTTTCCGGTTACCGGCGGGGGCGGGGGCGGGGGGTGGTGGGTGCGGAAGTGTGCGGAATAGACGCCTTTTGTTACGTGGCACCAGGGGCGAGCGTCCCTTTTTTCGCGCTAATCGCGGATGATCCGAGCGATTCCGTGGCCGCACCGCCACCACCGCGGATTGAGTTTCCCCTTTTTCGAAGATGTCGGGGGAGGTGGGTTGGGAAGGGGGATGAACGTAAAATTACTTTGCAGCGACCACGGCCACAAAAACGGGCAAGCATCCATCCTTCCATCACGGCGGATTCGATACACGGAACCGTTCTTCGCAAGGCACGCGGGGAAGGGTGGTTGAAAAAGGGGTTCCTTACCTTCCATCCCTGTGGCCAACGATAACGAGCGATGGTTTTTAAGAGGATACAGCACACCAACACACACAGCGCCCTCGAAATCCTACTTTTTGCTATCCGATTTCTCCCCGGGCACCTCCACCCACCCCCGGGGAGTAATTGCAGCAGAAACACGTCGTTGAGATGGTTTGTAAGTGAGTGGGTTTGGGGTTGGGTCTGTTGGATGCCAACAGGACTCGATGATCACCCTTAATCGGGAAGGGTTGAGGGATGCGGCTGGTGGCGACTCGACTGTCGCCCTTTCTTCCCCCTTGTGGCCGCTTTTCCTCCCTCGCCCCATATACGCCACCCTGTTCCACCCCGTTGCGGATAGGCCTCATTAAAACATGGCGGATAAACCCCACGCGCCGGGCGAACCCCATAAATATGTAATTCAATTTATTCATCTTCATTATTTGCCCAACCCGTACCCCCCCCACACAGCAACTTTGGAAGGGTTCGGTTGGTGTAGTGACGTTGTGGGGAGGGGGTGTAGGGTTGTTCCACAAATTCACCCCCTTTTGCGAGCACTCACGCGCGCACACAAAAGAGGGTACGTGACACCTGTGGCAGCTTATTATGGGTGAGAGAGAGAGAGAGAGTGAGTGAGAGCGCGAGAGAGAGAGGCGCTAAAAGCGGGAAAACAAAGAAAATGGCTGCGAACCGAACTGGACCGGCAGGTAGACAGGCGGAGATGGTGCGTTCGTTCCGTTCCGTTCCGTTCCCTTTTGACTCATTTTCAAATGATTAAAACTGTGCAAAGCAAATGCGCTGCCCAGCCAGCCAGCCAGCCAGCCGACCGTTCGGTTCGGAGACCAAATCTTCTTATTGCCCCACTTTCTCCCCACCCCCCGCTGGCAGTCGCTTGTGTCGCTGCAAACATTGTGCAACGGGAAATGAAAAACAAATAATTGACGAACGGCGGTCCCTGGGCGCGAACCCGGTGTAGAAGCAGCAACGGGAAGGAAGGGGCCCGCGCCGGGATGAAAAAGCAACGATGAAGGGGATGAAGGGGATGCGATAAAACAAAAACACCAGAGAAAAAAAAAATCGCAAATCCATCGAAACATGGGCCACGGTCAAAAGGGGGCTTTCCTCATTCCTTTTTCCGTTTCCGTTTTCTTTTTTTTTGTTTTGCTTTTGATAAAAGACGCGAACCCTCCCTTACTCGGGCACCCCCCCCCCCCCCCCTGGAAAATCCTTCTTCATTGGCCAGCAGCCAGCCAGCCAGCCAGCCAGTGTGTCTACTCGCTCGCGATCTTTTACATTTTCTTCCTTCCTCACACTTTCCCGCAGGCTCCCATTGTTTTGAGCTCGTCACGAGAAAAGCTTCTTTTCTCGGCCACCGACCGACCACCAGCCGGGTCCACCCGTCTCCGGCTCCCTCGGCGGTGCAAACAAAGCTACTAAATAACGTCCACGGGGCAGTGAAACCGAACTCGAATGTTAACCGCGAGCGCGCTGGGAAACCGCGCAAAAGACCTTAGCAATGGCGAGGGGGAGGATCCGGGGGGGGGGGGTAGGGTGCGAGGGCACAAGCAAATCAATGCGCCCTTCCTTCCACCCCCCGCTAGTGGTGAGAGATTTAGCCAACGGGGCCCAGAATCTCAATACCGAGTGTCACGGGCTTTTCAATCGTCATTCTTTGTCCGCCCCGCCGCATCCCCCACCCCTCCGCGCATTTCTTCAGTTGGTTGCTTGCACCCTCTCCTCCTAACCTTCCCTTCCACTAGAGATCGTAGGGCCCACTGTCTACGCGTTTTCTGTTGTGAACCATTTTTTTCTCTTCTGTTTGGTTCTCTCTTTCTTTCTCTCTCTCTCTCTCTCTCTCGAATGCTTTTTATTTTTGTTTTTCCACCCCCATCCCTGTCCAAGTTGTAGCAGCGAAGCTCGACAGTGCACCCAGTTTGAGGAGGGCCCGCGGTGCCCGGTGTGTAATTGCAAAAACAAGCCGGAATCAAAATTCATTTGAATGAATAAGTAATCAGGTATTTTCCCTGAGGGTGCACCATCCCCTGCCAGCTCGCCAAGCACCATAGCGAAGCGACCGTGGTTGCCGCGCTGTGTCGCAGCAAGTGCGCGTGTGTGTGTGGGTGTGTGTGTCTGTTGACTGAAGAGACGAGGACGGGGAGAACGTGAATCTGAGAAAAACCTGAAAAGAACATTAGCGAGGGAGCGAGGCAGAGATAAATATTTCGTCGAGTAAGAGAGTGTGGTTGCCTCAGACCAACACCACGGACTCGACAGGCGACGCGGTGACAGCAAAACCGAACCCAAAAAACCCGGAGAAAGGATAAACAACGTAAGCAGACGAAGCATCCGAAAGGGAGGGGGGGGGGGTAGAAGAAAAAAAACAGAAGAAAAAAAAAAGGGGGGGGGGGATCCCAAGTGATCCCCCCTCACCTACAGTACTACACGGCCGGCGCCGCCACATGGACATGGATTCGAATTAAAACCTCCTCCCGCCACACCCACCTGGTGCTGGTGCTGAACGTTTGGGAGCGAGGGGTGGAGTGAGGGAGTTTGAGTAAAACAATCTCATTTCGCTTTCGAATGCCAACCAAACCCCCCGCCGGTCCCCCGGTTCATCCCGTGTTCATTCACACCCGCGTTGCGGCCTGCGTGGAGTGACGAGCGTGACGAGACGGGGGTGTAAGGGGTGAGGGGGTTGTGACACCATCCGTGGAGAGGAGGGGGTGTGCCCGGGTGTGCCCGGGCGTGAATTGAAATCAAACAACAGAAGGAACGGGGGGGGGGGTCCGGGGGGGGAGGATATCCTTTTTTCTCGCGATGCGCGCCCGAGTTGGCAACATAAAGCCCTTTCGCCGGACTAAAGGGTGCCTAAGCTATGCGATGCGGTACGGGCAGTGGTTTCCCACGCGACATCATTTGCGAGTGTTTGTTCGTGTGTGTGTGTGTGTGTGTGCGTGTGCGTGCTTGGTTTAGATATGCCCAATTTATCGGGGTGTAAGGGTAGGTTGTTCGGGGTTGGGGTCCAGTTCGCTCGAAATTGGGTTAGCAAACACCTGCACCCCTGCCATGGAGTGTGTTACGCGCGCACCTGTTGTGCATAGTTGGTGTTGCTGCTGCTGTTGCTGCTGCTGTTGCTGCTAGTCCTGCTGAGAGGGGATGGAGACTGGGGGTGTGAGTTTAGGGGAGAAGTACGCGTGTGGCACCTTTTTCTATGTGTTTTTAAATGTGTGTTTTTCGTCCTTTCGGGCCTTTCTCGCGCGCGCTTATTACCTCGATCGATTGATTATGCATACGCAGGGAAAGGAGAGCGAGCGCGAGAGCGAAAGAGAGGGAGATTTTTTTTAAAAAAAAGGTGACAGCAATAGGGGAACTAATTTCCTCCCTTCATCAGCACCTCAAACAACCCCCCCGCCCCGTCCCGATCCCAGCATCCCTAAAGCACGTCGAGCGGGCGATCGGGCGGGCGTGCGAGCTGGTGCATGCAAATCCCGGCACGCTTAGACATTCATGTGTTGGCATAAATTAGGCCGGCGTGGATTTTTCTTTTCCAATTGCAACCGCCATGATTGGACAATCACACACCCTCGCACGTGCACGCACCCGGGGCCGTGGTGGGCCGGGAAAGTACGGTTCGCACGAATCGATTAGCGCCTGATGGTCGAAAGGGTGGGGGGTGGGGGGGCAGAAGGGGATAGGGAGGGAAGGAGCGTGAGTGAGTGGGGTTGGGGCAGGGTTGGGTTTTCCTATTTACATGTTCAATTTTAGATTTATAATGATGAAGAGCGATAAAAAGAGGCCGACCGACGGCGCCACCGCTCGATGGGGGCGCATGGTCCCTGCCCCGATGGAGGCGCCCGGTGAAACGAGGGACCGAAAGGGTGAGCGAGGGGGAGCGTTGAGGGGCGAATGGTCAGCTCCATTACCATCCAACCTTTCGAACTAGGCGAATGTGCCCCGGGGTGGGGGGTGGGGGAGTGGTTGTTGGTGGTGTTTGATTGTTTTACCCACCCGCCAATGGGGGTTGAACGGGGCCGGTCCATATTGGCAAACCGTGTATTTGTTATGCAGCACATGAAAACGCTCCATGGATGAGTGAAATGTAGCCGCGATACATTGCCAGCCAGCTCTCTCTCTCTCTCTCTCTCTCTCTCTCGGTCTGCTGCCATGCTGCGATGCTTGTGTGGTTAGGGGTTGGGGGTGAGGCAAGGGCGGTTCTTTGTGCTTTTACATTCCGCACACACGCGCGCCCTTTGTGCTAGCAACAACAATGAGGAATGTGCTACAAGTTGTGCTGCTGTTGGTGCCGAATTGTGGTGCGTTGGTTTCCCTTTTTTTTATTTTCTTTTTTTTTTTTTGCTCCCACCCTTCGATCACTGTGACATGGCCAACCGGTTCTGGCGATCGATGATGTCTGGCCCGTCCCGTGGGTAAACCCTTCCGGTGTTACAGGAAGCGAGCACATCAAGGACATCGCTCATCAGTCAGCGCCGTAATTAGTGTTATCCAGCCATCTACGGCAAACATCCTTGTCGACGACGAGCTCGAGTGCAAATGCAGCATTCCAATCAGCTAAACCTCACCCTAGATAGCACGCAATCCCCCTCAGCACCACATACACCGCCCGTAGGCGTAGACGACGGTTCGGTGCCGTTAACATTGTCGCCATGTCCCGACGTGCAATAACGTATGTCGTGCCGTGCATGTATGTGAGGTTGGCACGATTGATGTAGTTCGTAAATCTATTGGAAAACGGAGCAGAAGCTTAGGCGGGTGGCCCACCAGAGAGTGGGCCTTTAGTGTGTAGAGATCCTTGAGAACAACCACACGACACACCGGGTTCCGCCTTTTACTCTCGCAATTTATGATCCAACTAGAAACACTCGGACCGTCGCCTTGTACGCGTGTATGTACGGCTCAAACGGCTACGTGATGCAACTGCACCGCACCGTGGTTAGCTCATAAATTTCTTTTTAATGGAGCTCACCTCACTCCCCCCACACACCTTGATACACACGGGCTTCGAAACACGAGAGATAAGCTTGTGCCACTTGCGTGGTTCTGTGATCTGACCTTGCCACACCCGGCCACATGGCCTGTTTTGGCGAATGGCTCATCAATTATGGGACCATCTTGATGATGGTTCTTCGAAGCGTTCGACATTTTAATTGCTGACAAGGGAAAGACGCCGGGGATGGCAATCAATTGTGGGTATGTGAGTGTGTATATGTATATGTGGGACTAGAGTGGAGTAGAAGCAGCTAATGAGCACTCCATCTGGCTTCACAGCGCCACAGTCTCATCATCATCATCATCAGAAGATGACAGCCGCACCATCGGCAAATCCTGGGCAATCCTGCATATCCTGTCATCGGCAACGGTCCATCCGACCAGCTGCCCACTTTTCGGGGGGTTAATACAATACGTGCCCGGTGTCGGTAAGCACGTCCGTCCATGCAATCCCTGCCCAGGGCACATCGGGAAACATACAGGCGCGGTGCGGCGACACTATAGCATGAGCATTAACAACCCTCGTACGGGTTGTTCCAGGGGATTGAATGTTTGGGGGGGGGGGGGGGCTCATCATTTTGCATTCTGTCCACCCCCACACCGCTCGCTGCTAACATAGGCGACACATTCCCTTCCCCTTTGGGACTAAGCTTGAGCCGCAGGCACTAAGGGATGAAGATGATGATGATGATGATGGTGTCCTTGATGATGATGCAGCGGGAGGGCGGGAGAGACCGAAAGAAAGGTCTCTAACTTACGTTTCTGATCGTGACGGGCCATCACCGGCGGCAGTGAACAATCCACCGTACCGGGAGGGGGGGGAGCTAGGCGAAGAGACGAAGAGGGTTGCCCTGACAGAGCTACCCTTTAATCCCACCCTTCAGAAGACGCTAACGCTAAACGGTTCTATCTCTCTCTCTGGCTCTGTGTCTAGCAGAGTCTATTGAGAGTAAATCGAATCATGAAAGTAATCCTCTCTTCCCTTCCACCCTTTAAGCACTCTCGCCCCTTCCCCCTGGGGGTGTTCTTTTTTTTTTAAACCCCAAACAGCACCCCCTCCATTTCATCGTCGCCGTCCAGCATACGGCCGGTCATTAACTGGCCCGTTAGCCATTTTGTCCGCAATATTTTCGCCCAAATGCCGGCGCCAGCAATAAGAAACAAACAACCCCTCGGAAAGGGAGAGCAGGGAAGGGGTGGGTGACGTTAATGTGCCACACCCGGGCATCCTTCACCCCTCAATCCCGTTCTCGTTCGCGCCACGCCACGTTCCCCGTCAATTCAATCAACTTCTTCAACCCTTTTTTTTTCTCTTCCGTGTGAAGCCAATGCCATCCATCTCCTTTTTCCACCCCTTTTTCCCACCCCCTTTTTTTTATTCTACATCCAGGATCCAGGTTGGTTGGTACGCACGTACCACTGGGTGGATGGGATGCGGCCCCTTTCCGCTTTTCAAGTGAGTGAAAGGGTGGCCTAAAAGGGGGGGGGGGGGTGTAGGGTAGAAAGTAACGAAGACGCGCACCTGCCCCCTCGGCTCGCAGTCGAAAAATTGTTTTAGATCATAAAAAACAATCCCTCCCCGGCCGTTCCCCGGGGTGGCTTGTGTTCCGGCTTCTCGGAAGGAGAACGTTCGCACTCACACCCTCATCACCGCCTTCCACTTGCTTTGTTGCTTGCGCAAGCCACCGAAAAGTAACAAGCTAAGGTGGGCTGGGCTGGAACAACAGAAGAAAATGAAGTAGCCCGGGTGAGCCCGAATCTTGTAATCGTGCCAAGCGATTAGGATGAGAAGTGAGGGGATGGAGCGGGAGCGTTTGGAAAGCTTGGCAAGATAAATGTGTTGCAGTGAAAACGCAACTGCCGGGCACACTGCTCCATTTAATGGGGCCCCCCGGGCCGGAATCACCATGTCTCGCCCATTTTCGCCGCCCGGGGAGGGGTGGCTGGGCTTGGGCCAAAGGGGTTGAAAATTAGCTCTGAGCCCTCCCTTGCCCTTGCCATGCCTCCATGCCAGTAAAGGAGTTAAAAAGTAAAACAAAAGCAAAACAAAAGAAACAAATGACTGAACACGATCACGGGGATTAAATATGAGTTGGGGGGGGGAGGGGGTGCGAGGGTGGCCTTCCATGATGATGACTATCCCTGGGCGAGTTGGCAAGGTAGTCTCACGTCGTGGGCTCATAAATCTCGGGGTCAATTTCCGCCCCTCCGATTTCACGCCCTTCAAGCGACAGCGGGGCCCGACTTTCGGTTCGGTTCGGTTTCGACAGGTGTGCCCAGCTGCTTAGGCCCCCCCCCCCCCCCCCACGGTGCCCTCCCTGTTACCCCGGTGCCCGGTTTTTATTGTTGCACTTATTGTCGTTCAGGTATGCCGAGCACGCCTCTTTTTAGGGTGGCGAGGGTGGGGGGGTGGTGGTGTGGGCTACTGGCGCGGGGTGCAGAGGGGGGGAGGGGGGTGTGAGTGACAATAAATCCGACGCACTTTATGCCACTCGGGCCATTAGGATTTTTCTGTTTTTTTTTCTGGATTTTTTTTTGTTTTTTTTTTTTTGATGGAGCAACCAACCTCCATGGGGGATGAAAGCGGTGTATGTCCGTATGTGTCCCGTTTTGCGTGCATGTGTGTGCGAATGGTGTGCCAACGGAAACGGATCGGTGGCTTGCGTTTGCGGGATGATAAGGGGGGGGGGCGTGAGGGTTGATAAGTGACTGATTGCGAAACAATTGTTCTGATGGTAGTTGTTTCTTTCTTTCTCTTTTTTTTCTCTCTCTCTCTCTCTCCCCTCTCACACTCTCTGGCGCAGAAAAATACGCGACACATCGAAGTGCCTTGAAGTGGTTTGCCTTGGCAAACCCTCACCACCAACGGGCCGCAGGGAGTGGCGTGGCGTGGCGTGTTCGGGTCGGATGCAACACAATGCCCCCTAAGGGGTGGTTCCTACCCACCAACCACTCACCACCAGTACAGTGGTGCCGTGCCTTGCTTTGCTCGGATTTAATGGTGCGGGCTCCATTTTGCAGCCGTTTTACGCTGATGGATACGCGATGGCGCGCCAGCCTGACGATAGCTCATCATTAGCAGCTACATCGCGAACGGAGGGGTTGGAGGGGGTCGAGGAAGATGAAGAGGAAAAGGAAGAGCGAGAGCAAGAGAGAGAGAGAGAGAGAGAGGGTGATGGCTAAGAAAACCATCATCATAATCCTTGGAATTATTTATTCCCGAGGTCGTGAGCCTGCGAACGGCCATTCCATCGATCTTCCCCATACGCGCCCCCCCCCCTCCCCTTTTCCTCCCAGAGTGCTTCATCTCTTTCTTGGTACCGTCTCACTCTCCCGCCTTGCACTGATAATGATGCTGATGATGATGATGAGCCTGATGTTTGCTTTGTTGTCATTATTATGATTATTTTGATTATCTACTTAGGTGTACCGTCGTCTTCAAGGGGGCGTTTGCGTGTCGAATGGTGGGAGGGGCAGACGCCAGACCGGCGAGGGGCTGTTTGTGTTCGACCCTTTATTAGGCCGCGTCGGCTGCCGAACGGGAGCTAATGGGCTTTTGGCAGACGCGATAGTTGCACGCGCCAGACACTCGTGCACTCTCAGACGATTACCGGTGGCCCGGTGCTTATGGTGGTACCGACTGTTGGCAAATGTTGGCGCCACGGGGCGAGCGCGAGCCTACCAAATATTTGGGAACCTGCAAATGGAAGTCCAACGGCCGTCCGTCTTCACGACACGAAACTGCAGTAAACGGAAGCCATTGCTTTTAGAGTGAAGTTTTTTTTTATTTTTTACTCTTATTTTATTTTACCGAAGAAGATGCGCGTATGGCACACGAACATACCTCCCCCCCCCCCTTCCCTTCCAGGAGCGCGCACAAACCCCTTTAGCCAGCAGGAAACGAGCAGCAAGCAGCGCCACGCATAACCTAACTTTACCGCTGTCATTCGAGCACCGTCAGCAGCCTTCGCATCGCCGCAACCTCCAAGAAGGAACTTGGCGAGGCCTCCCTGGCCTGGCAGCCTTGGCACAGCAATAACAACAACAACAACAACCACATCCGACAACAAAGACGACGACGAAAGCAAAAACGTTGCGTCCTCCAGCTGGCACCGGAGCGGGTATAAATAAAAAGCAATAAATACCGCGACCCAGCCACACCATCGCCCCCGGTCACCTCCGCTCCGGGTGCTGCTGTCCAGTTACCGGGGGCACAACAAAGAAAGAAGGACGCGCCGGGGTAAGGAATAGGCGAATAGGCGGGCTGGGTGAGCGGGCGGATGCTGGGAAACCAGGCGCCCATTCAGGTGCGCCGGAGCGTGCAAATTTCAGATAATTCCCCGAAAACATTCCACGCTATTCCGCGCGCGAACCGAGCGCGTGCCTGCTCCGCTGGCGCGAAAGAAAACAAAGAAGAAGAAGAAGAAGAAGAAAGGGGAAGGAAGGAAAGAAGAAAAAGGGAAAAAAAGGATGATGGACCCGGGCGCTCGAGCGGTGGTCGGACAAACCATGGATAGAACCAGGCAGCCTCTCCTCCTTCCTCTTAAAAGTCGCAGACGATCGCATCACTCTTACCATCACGCGTGTGTCCAAAAGTACAAACACACACACACACACACACGAAATAATAAAAATAATATCAAAGCCAACAAAAAAAAGAAGAAAAGAACAGGCGTGCCAGCGTGCCGTTGATGGTGGTGCTTCCTTTTACGAAATTCCTTTTCCGGCACCGGGCACTGGAGTGCTGCCGCGAATGTGCTTACGTCAACGGCCAGAGTTAAGACATGGTGAGCGAGGGCGGCCATCCACCGCATCCGGGTTTTGTGGAGCGCCACGGGCCACGTGCACTTTACCGGAAGCACTCCCGCAGTGGGGAGGACGCTAGGGCTGAGGTAGGCGAGAGAGAGAGAGAGAGCAAGTATTGCCACGCACACCGCCGACCGCCCTGAAGTCGGTGGAACTCGCACCCCTGTGTAATCTGTGTGACAAATGTCTCACTCAACTGGAAATGCTCCCACAGAGAGGCAGAAAAAAAGACAGAGGGGTTGAAAGGAAGAAAGGAGAGAGAGAGAGAGAGAGAGAGAGAGAGAGAGAGAGGGGAAGAAGGACTGGGCAAATGGTTGGTCACACAGAGGTCACTTCCGGATTCCTTCCTTTGGCGGACGATATAACGTTGGAACACATTGGGAGGAGGTGGCTTTTGCGGGGTGTACTTTAGTTTCGCTGAACTACTAACTCACACTCAATCCTGAAATTAATCGAATTATCCCGGGGGCGTGACATCACATTTCGGGGGCCAACTTCAAAGCGAACTAACGGAACGGCTCCAACAGTGTAGCTCCTGCAAACTGTCACTAGCACAGATTCGTAGGCCAATCAGGTGAGACCTACCATGTGTCCATGTAGATAGTTAGTCCATTTGTTGCCAGTTGACCGACCGAGGTTCTTGTGGTGCAAGCAGATGCTACAGGGTGTACCATAAAAAAATGAGAATGTTTTCATTGCTCTGTTTTGAATTTTGTTTTCAACACCAGTATGGCATTATGGGGTATTGGTGAACTCCTATCTATCAAATGATGTACCAGGTGTTTTAAACCTTAAAACTGCTGTTTTTTTTGTCGATAAAAACACAGTTCAAAAAAATAGAAAACCAAAAAATTTATTAATCTAAGTAAGTTTTCCTTGCTAGCTGTACATTTTTTCTATCTTTTTGGGCAATTTGTGTCTACCATGCGAAGAGAATTGTCCATTTAGGGACACAAACCATGCCGTCATGCCATTTTCCGACAACTTCATACAAATCGAAGTGCTGCTCGGCCAGCGCATGACCGATCGTCGAAACGTGGTAATATTTGGAATGGCCCAGGTACAGTTAATTAGCGGGTGGAAGTAGAACCGCACAGTTTATTAAATTCAAATAATTATGGACCATTTTTGATGAATGCGATGGGGCGTTGTCGTGCAGGAATCTCAACCTCTCATGTATTTGATCATAAATCGGCTTTGTTTCATGCAAAGCACGTTGTATTTTGATTATTGGCTGGTGCTCTAACAGTTTCACAAGGGTAGAACAGCTCATAATAGACGACACCCATCTGAACTAACCAAACGCACAGCATTGTCTTGTGTTCAGAGCGATTTGGTCTTGCAGTAGAAAATGATGGTTGGCTGGTATCTATTAACGATTTCCAATACCACATTGTCACCAAAGGTCCCTACAAGCATTTTATGTGATTTGATCGCTGATTTTTCAAAACTAAAGGACAAAAATGGAGCTTCCCGCGAAAGCTCTTTTTCTAGCACAAAACTAGACATGGTTACTCAAGGAAAAATATATGTTGTAGTGTAGCAATATATGTTGTAGTGTAGGACTTATGATGTGCACTGATTTATGTAAATAAGTGTCGAATAAACACAAAAAACAGTACACTATGTTTCATAATGATAGCCTCACCCTGTTTTTTCGATTTCGCGCTCGAATAAACCTCCCCAAAAATAATTAAAAATACTGTAAATGTTCCTTTTATCGTTAAAAGACGTATGCCGTTTGAATTTTGAAAAAATATAAAAAATTGTGGATTTGGGAACCAAAAATCCAAAAACGAAGTGTTTCATAATGATAGCCTCACCCTACAAAAAAATTACATTAAGATGGAAAACAATTCATTAGGCTATCAATGTTATTTTATTTATAATCAGTAACTCCTCCTTTACTATTAATTGCCATGAAATGCGGGATGGCATGCTTACAGCGAGCATGAAAAATGTTGCATTGCGCAAGGATCGCCATGCACTCTTATTAGCTACTTCCACCTGATCTGTGGTGTCAAATTGCCTACCGTTCCCGTAAACATCACTAACTAGCATCCGCCAATCATTCTCCATCGAATTTAAGTCCGGAGAAATCGCTGGCCACGACATTACATTGATGTTTGTTTGCTTTAAGTACGCTAACAAGCAAACAGCAGTTTTAAGGTTATACACCTGGTATAAAAAGTACTCGTGCAAAAGATGTCTGTGCGGAAAAATGTATTCAAAGGCTACAGGTGTCGAGTTTGCTTCGCGCCCACGAAAAATCTCATAGAAATAATAGCGGTTCTCGGACGCAATCTTGGCATTGTTTACAGGATTAAACGTTCTATTCATGAAGGGCCAAGGCCTAGGAAACACGGTAGTGGTCGGCAACGATCTGAGCGCACTGAAAAAGTGGTAAGATCGGTCAGAGCAAAAATTAGCCAAATCCAGTGCGATCCATACGAAAGCTTGCAAAAGAGACGAATATCTCAAGATCCGCCATGCATCGTTTGCCCAAATATGACCTAAAAGCAACCTCTAGTGCTAGGGTGAAGCGTAATTTAATAGCTGAATGGATAAAACATCTTTGACATGAGCGATCGACACATTTGTTATCAGTTTTGAAGAAGAAGAAACCGGTTATCGTCATATTAAAATGAATATTGATGTGTATATCAATTTTTCTAAGGAATACGCTTTACCATGAAGTAAAACAAACTTCAATACATCAGAAAATGTTGAGTTTCACAACATGGATGGCCATACGTCTAAGCGGACTCAAACATGGCTGAAGGAGAACATGAATTTTTGATCGAAAAACTAATACCCTCCAAGCGGTCCTGGATTAAATCTGTTGGGCAATATGGGCATTTGTTCGGCCTAAGACCTGTGAATCGTCACACCATACGGCTGGACTTCTATGTTGGACACCTATGTTACCGAGGGTGTTCTTCGATTCGTAACCACCTGGAGAAATTAATTGAGAAAACATGCCGACAAATCCACTAATTTTGTTTGTTTTTGATGAACAATGAAATATAGAGGCAATTTCAAAATTTTTAAAACAGTAGAAAACCTACAAAAAAAGGCTTGAAGCTTCGATAAAGGATTTTCTAAATTTTTTTTTATGGTCCACCCTGTAATAATATGGCAGCGGCATTAAACGGTCTCGGCTCCAGTAAACGAATAGACTACCTCTACCTATAAAACAACCACGCCCTAGCACCACTCCAGCGCTCGGTTTGTTGTTGTCAACGCCCGTCAGTGCGGTGCGGGCGACAATAAATAGCCGTAATCGGGTACACGAGTAATGGCATGGGCCACCGTGGATGAACGATAGCGGCGTATGATCGAGTGCGCGTGCAGCTAATGTGGGCAATGTGTCACCACCCGCCCCCCGGGAGGAAAAAGGTTGAACGCAACGGGGCTGCAGGCCAGAAGGGTTGTCAATCTCCGGTCTAGATGGCTGAGCGAGCACCATCTCGATCCCGGTGCGCCTTGGAATCCGGGAACCGGGAAAGTCCGAATCCGCGTGAGGCTGCTGAGGATCTGCCGAAAAAGGAAAAATAACCAAGAAAAGGGTCTAGGAGGTTTCGCCTGTGAGCACAAGGTACAAGGGGTGGTCGGGGAGGGGAGGGGACGGGGGGGCTCGTGTGTTTGCATTAACGCAAGGTGGCGCAGCTAGCGCACAGACCGCGCGCCCATGCCGCTGACGCTGCGAGCTGCGAGAGGAAGGGCGCGTGTGTTTACTTGGGGGGGAAAGTGGGTGCAATCTCGCCCCGGTCCACCCCTGGGTGGGCACCGGGGCGAAAAGGGAGACAAATATTTGATCACACCTTGACTCGCGCTCTGCTACACGCGCGCCAACAATGAGTCGAGTAAGAACGGAAATGAATAGGAACGGTGGTGGATGCGGGGATGAGAAGTTGGGGGTGGGTTTGATATTAACATTTCCGTCCCGGGGCCGCCCTAGACCGACTGGGTCCCTGGTAACAATAGCTACAGAGCGGCGAAGGAGCTACAGTGCAATGACCAGTCAGCCAGCCAGCACCAGCAGGGCCAAGGCGAATGGTGCGCTGGCTGGCTGAAAGGGTGGCTCGAATTGTGTCGGGTCCGTGGGAGGGGAGATCGGTGGAGAGGGTGGGTGCACAAAAACCACCCTCGAGATGACGACGGTGACGGTGACGACCTTAGCGCAATAAATAAAACTTGAAAGAACCTCGGCGCGTACTGCCATTTATGCTGCACGAGCACTGTGGTCGACGTTGGGAGGGTAGAGGTGCAGGGCAGGGAACCATTTCAGGCAGAACGTGCCAACCGAACCGGACACCACCAGTTGAGCAGCACGCCGAGCCTCCCGTCCGTCCATCCATCCATCCTGGTTGCTGGTGTGCTGCTAGGCGCGACCACTCGCTCGCTGGCGTGTATGTGTGTGTGTTTGTGTGGAAAGGACCCTTTTTCAACACAACAAACTTCCTCTGCCTCCCCTCCCCCATCAACCCCTACCAACCCCTGGTACATAAATGGTGGCAAGGGCGAGTGATTGGCGCCGGCCACTGCCACCCAGTGGCCCGAAAGAGCGAGCCGACGCAACTCCGGCCATGAGAAGCGCCAGGGGGGGGGGGGGGGGGGCAGCGGATGGGAAGAGGGTTAGAATGGGGGCCAGGTGGGGCCGACCGGCCGGCACGGCACGGCACGGCACGGCGGGCGGAATTGTGTGGGAAATTATGAACGCAAAAGGCGAAAATAATAGAGAAATATGTCGGCGAAGGAAATATTTTCCGGCCAACTGTCAAAGTTGCGCTGCCGGGATTTGTTTCTTTCTCTGTTCGATTCCGGGGGCGGGAGGGAAGGGGGAATGCGTGGGTGTGGAACGGGACGGGACGCTGCAAAATACCTCGGGGTATTCGGTAGGAGCGGAAAAGTCAGGCAAGAACAGTGAAAATTGTAGAGATTGTTGAAGGGCGATAGATGGAAGGATAGACGCGGCGTGGCGCTTCGATTTGATGCCCACATATACACTCTAGTCGCTAGCTTTAGTGTCCGGCGCACGGAAGAGGTAGTATTGGTGGGAGTAGCACGAGGGGTGCTGATGGTGGTGGTGGTGGTGGTATTGAATGGACGGACGACCTGGACCGGGCCAGCGAATGAAGCAGCGCTGAAAGTGTTTTCTTGAACCGAAGCAGCAGCACGAAACCTACGAACAACGATAACAAAGACGATAACGTCCTGAGAGAGTGAGAGGAGGTGGTAACGGGGGTAGGGAGAAGTATTGGGATGGTGCAGAATGGCGAATACGTTTGCAGCCGAGCAGAGCGCTTTCAATGTGCCGCGTTTTGGCGCTCATAGTCGGTGATGAAGGAAGGGGAGCAGACCCAAGTGGGAGGCGAAAAGGGAGAGCGGATGCTCTAACATTCCCAGCTCCGACTTCCGACTCCGATCCGAACCCTACTGCAATGAGCTGAGCCTGATGCCCCTCTGTTCCATTGTTATCCTGTTTCATCTCCTCGTTTTCTTCTTCTGTGTCTTCTTCTCGGGCACAAGCCTCCCTGTATATGCGTATGTATGTGTGTTCGAGAGAGAGAGAAAGAGAAAGCGGTGATAGTGGTGAAAGCCGAGATAGTTGTGTCCGATTTAATTTTCATTTTAACCTCCCGCGATTCGCTCCTTGACATCATCACTGCCCCCTATCTCAACCGCCTGGGTGAGGGCGCCTTATGCATCTATCGTCCACCGCAGCAGATACACTTCCAACGACTGGGTTACCACCGGGAGAGGGGGGCACCACTGAGCGCTTGACAGTAATCGGAGTCGAGTCGGAGTTCGGCGAGCAACTTCGGACGTCCTCAGACGGCACCGGCCGTCGCCTGGAGCGCGTTCAGGGCGGCCATCCCCTGGCGCTGGACGGCTGAGGTGCACACCTTGTACTGCCAGACCTGCTGGTGGACGGCGAGGGCCGCCGCACACGCCTCCAACTGATGTTCCGATTCACCCAGGATTGCGGCCACCGTGTCCGCGTTCTCGGCCGGTACGCTGGCAGCACGCTGCTCCAGCACATGCAGTACCAACGCTTTGTGCTGGTCAGCCAGATTGCCACCGGCCTGCAGCTGCACCTCATCCGCCGGGCCTTGTGGCTGGGTCTGCTGCTGGGAACAACCGTAAAACGGGGAAGAAAAAAAAACCCGGAGTTAAAACGCGGTCAGGCCGTCTGGGGCTACCCAACTACAAATACCTCGCCCATCGACCAAGCGGCGGCGGCCAGCACTACCACCACCGGAACGATCCACTTCAGCGACATTCTCGACTCCGAGTCCAAGAGGCGGGGCGTTCCGTTGCCGTAGCCGTTTCTGCCGTTCGTGTCTCTTCGCGTGAGAAGAATGAGGGATGAGTTGGTGAAAGCTATCCGCGCTCGCGTCGTCGGCGTCAGTCGTGGTCCGTTCTGCTCTGCTCCGATCGGGACCGTGTGCTCGCGCTGCTAGTGCACCGAGAAATGGGGAAAAAACTTAATTAAATTCTGCGAATCTTCAAGTCCGGAACTTGGGCTGCGCACCCCTTGAGCTGCCTTCTTTCACTCTCTCTCTCTCTCTCTTTCTTTCTCTTTCTCTCAAGCGCGAGGAAGAAGTGTGATGGCATGGCACTACTAGTACACCCTGGCTACTATCTGGCTTATCGCGATGGCGACGCGGATGCCGCCTTAACTAAACGTGGGGCAACCGTGGGCGATAGGAGCGCGGAAATAGAAAACTGGTTCCCCCCCTCCCAAGCACACTATCCACCGCCGCCACAGCAAAGACACGTCGACCGGTCGGCAGCGGCCCAGTTGCCTGGCGCGAACTCTTATCTTCATCTATTAATTATCGTCATAATTTAAACTTTTCGCTGCACCGTACACCAACGGATGACAGCGGTGATGATGATGATGATGATGATGATGGTGATGGTGATGGTGGTGGTGATGCGTACGGAGCAGTCGCATCGCACCGAGCCTTTGTTCCCGACCACAGCCACCAGGTCGAATCCAATTGAAAATGGGCTGGATAATTGGTGTCCCGGACGCCAAACGCCAGGAAGACGTTTGCTTATCCTCTTCGTGGAAGGTGTGCCATACCAAACAATAACAACAACAACAGGTGGAGTGCTGGTGGTGGTGGTGGTATGTGGCAGAGCCACCCCCGGCGGGGTGGGGCCCGGATACCCCGGAGAGATGGATCAGAACATCAAACGTGGCACCTAATCCCGGTGAGCTTAGCGGTAGCGGACATCGGAAAGCCCTCCGTGTGTCTGCCTTCCTCACGGCGCGCTATAATAGGAACCCGGCCGGGAAGGACGGTTGTTATTCCACTTCGGTACGCCCCATTGACGCCCAGCACAACAACCGATCCGAACAGCAGAATGAAGTTCATGCCGGTTGTCTTGTTGGTGGTCTTGGGCAGCCTGGCCCTGCTGGCACTGGGCCAACAGGCGGTAAGTAGCACTCGGCCACGAACGGGGTGGTGGTGGTGGTGGGCACGGTTCATTCTCGTCTCCGTCTTCCCGTTACCCAAGCCGGCCGCGGCAGCACCAGGATCTGGACGCTGGAAGCCGGCGGGGCAAGCGAGCGAACCCGTCCTCTCGCCGGAACAGCGCCTGGTCGAGCGGAACAACGAGGCCCTTAAGTCAGCGATTGGGCGGGCCTTCCCGGCCGACACGGCGGCCGAGTATCAGCCGCTGGTGTTGGAGCTGTATGTCCGGTGCCAGGCCGACCTGGACGGGTGCGCCGAACTGCTGTGGGCGACCGGATTGCAGCGCGAGTATC